>NC_088098.1:190998456-191299640 GCF_036370855.1 Dromaius novaehollandiae
GGACATCTGTCATTTCCTGGAATGGTACCAAGGGCCAAATAAATTTGCTTGCAAAACAAATGTATCATTGTTGAAAAGTCATCCCAGACAAACTACGTTGTCCTTTCTCAATGCATTTTTGGTTTACATCTGCATCTTGTACAGTAAGAATTAGATATTAAAGTAAAAGATACAAAATTCAGTTTGCTTATGAATAAAAGACAAAAAAATACTGCCAACGAAGGTACATGGAAGAAGATGTAATGTATTTCCATTATTCTCTTGAAAAGAAACAAACATACTGCTTACTGATAATGTATAGGAGGGCTGGAATATCAGACAGAGAGAATTTAATGACCTTGAGGACTAGAATAGAACTGACATGAAATTCTGTAAGTATAAAGTATAAGGTAGTAGAAACCCATGACAAGGATTTCTGCTAGAAATGAAAGACATTATTTTGAAACAACAGAGAAGAAAAAGGATTTTGGTATGTGAGTCGATCACATCATAACTATGACCTTCCCACCCTCTTCATGTGCTATGATCCTAAGATAAACTGAGGAATGGAGTGGAAATTGGAAGCTTGCATGCCATCATACAGAGCACCAGTAAGAGCTTATATGGAACAGCTTTGATCCCCCATGCTTGAAAAAGCCTAATTTGCACTGTAGACTGTAGAAAAAGAAATCAACATAATCACAAGAATGGAAAAATTGTCTTTGGAGAAGACAGTGCAATAGCTCAGTTGTTCAGCTTAGTAAAACCAAGGCTGAGAGGAAATAAGAATTCTGTCTTCTAACCATGTCAGGAGATAAACAGCAGAGAAGGACTACTGATGGTAAAAGATGGTGCTGCCATGGAACAAATGGGCATAAGCTGGCCAAGACAAATTCAGCCTGGAAGTTAGAAGAATTTCTAATTCTCATTGCGGTGGTGGCAATGACATTCTGTTAGTTTTTAAGTTTGCTAGTATAGGAACCATGTTATACACAGTTAAAGTCCTTGACAGCAGTGGCCTGGATACAGTGATGAAAAAAATCCCTTCTAGTTCTATGCCTTATGCCACTTCAAGCATTTCACTTTTCTTTCCTACCTTTATTTGAATGGCAAGTGTTTGGTATCATTCATGTACACAGTACATAAGGCAATCCATTAATGGGGTTTGTAAGCAACATTTTAGGCTTATCTTGCATCCATTCAACAGGGGCATAGTGTTAGTGAGCTCAATCCATTTCTACTGATGGAAATCCAGCAGTAGGGAATTAGTTCTTGGGAAAGTCTGCCTGAAACACTGCTTCTTTGTCATACATTACCACTGCTCTGTGGGAAAATATGAAACCATAGGGCCAAAGAATTGTCTCCATTTCTGGGATCCTAAAATGTAAAGGCTATTCTCTCTTAGCAAAACCCTTAAGATATGTCTGGGCAGTAAGGTTGCTTGCCCCACCCTAGAAATTTATTCATGTTCTTATGAATGTGTATGTGCTTTCATCAATATAGCTGCTCTTATATGTGAATCATGGTATGTAAGGAGAGGAAATAGTTCTTGCTAGATTAACTGGTTTAGTTTTTATGCACATGTGCCCTTCTTCAGGCACTCATTCACAAGTGTGGAGGAAAACCTACAATACTAATAGCCAGTGAGATTAATTGAACCAATATATTTTGTATCCTAACAGTAACTTAAAATTCATTTCTTGATGAAAAGTAAAGCACCATGAGGGGAATACGACTCTTCAGACAGCAGAACAGAAATATCTCAAGACATTGTATAGGAAATACAGAGGATCTTTTTGATATAATTAAAATAACAAAGAAGAAATTCACTGCAGAGGAAAACTGTGTCAGAGTAAGTGAGCAGAACCCTTCCCTGCAAATGAATCAATGGAATGTGTTACATGATGGAGAAGCCCTACTTCTCTGACCCTATTAATAACGTCATTTAGTTGAACATGTAAAAACATTCTTTCCATTGAGTTATCTTATTTTCCAGCACTGCCTCCAAAGCCTAATGAAAGTAGCCAGCTGTTCATATTTTATCTCAATGTGACACTGATGAAACCAAAATGGTAACTTAGAGCTATGTAACTGCAGGATCAGCTTAACTGTTACAGAGAGACAGAACAGGTGCATTATACATGTATGCCTTCTATGTACAGGAGACTTTAGCAGTTGCATTGATGAACCTTTATTCATTAGCATTGGTTTCATATTGTAAGAAATAAAATTACTTATCAGAGTTGGTGCGACTTTTAGCCTTGATGCTAGAAGAGAATACAGACTCTACAGCTGCACCTGAGCCTAAGCAAAAAAATAAGGACTATGGAATTGGGGAAATTGTTTAATATGCTGTGACAATGTCATGTCTGGAGAAACCAAGAAGACAGAAGGCAAAAATTGTTCCAAGCAAGGAACAGACTGTTACAATTAATATCTCAAAAATGTAGATGGAAAATCATTCAAATAGCTCATCACAAAAGTCATCTGTGTGAGGGAAAAACATGATTTATATCAGACATCAGTGTAGGAAGTAGAGGTTCACACACTTTTTTACAAGATAAATTATCAGAGCATAAGGCCTATTATAGAACACTGACAATTCCCTTTTAAGACTTAGGAAACCTTACTGGGGTTTCTATATGTGTTCTTTGTTTGTTCTCCTTTCTGATGCAACTGGCAAACTTCATTAAGTTAAAAACATAACTGGTTTGAGAATCTGTCATATAACAAGTGAGAATACTTACAACAAAAAATATTTTCAGTTAAGGTCTTTTGGGGAACAGACCATATTCTGCACTTAGTACTGAATTTTATTTATCTGGCTTAGATTTCCAGAGGGCAGAACTTGGCCCAGGAAAATGGTCTTATAACTTTGGGATGTGATCAGTAACAGTAGGACACAGTGGGTGTGGGTGGGTGGATGAGTGTGTGTGTGTGTGTATGCGCGCCCACACTGCTAACACTGATAAAATCAGAACTAGAAATTAGAAATAACACCATTTCATGTTTGATATTGTAACTCCTAATCAACTCAGCTTTTCAGGAGGACTGCAATATTATCCTCCAAATTATCCTAAGCCTGATTTCCTATTGCATTTACTCGCTGTCTCTGTGAATTTGAGTCACACAGGCTTAACAATGTTATCAGCTGACTGTTTACACAAAAACAATATGGTAAAGCTAAGATTTTGCCCCAAGAAGGCAGATGGTGAGGCAGGTCACAAGTGAAATACAAAGCAGGTTTGTTCAAAGAAATCTGAATGCAGGTGAGAATGCAATACAGTCCTGAAATGCCAGCTTCTTGAAATGTTTAACCTCTGACTTTGTTACACAGCTGGTGTAATAACTTTATAAAAGAGTTTTTTCTTCTTAGCACTTACTAAATTCATCTGTTTGCAGCTGGAGGAAAAAAAAAAGCTCGAATGTTACTAAGCTTCCATGTCAAAGGAATACAACTTGTAGGGTTTTCTTAAACTTGATTGTGACAGCTGACTTTGGCACAAAGATCTGAAAATAGAAACTTCTGTCCAACTGTATCATCTAGTGAGATTTTCAGAAAAGCTGACTTTTCCCCTTGAAATCTGATTTTATGAAAATTAGATCCAGTAAAGTTGGGAATATACTGTTTCTATATTAAAAAAATACCTCTACAAACTGCCTTGTATAAACTGAGGCAATATATTGATGGTTTTTAAATCTATTTTTATATGGGATTTCCAAACTCTTCAATGCCATAACATGCATAGCATAAATGAGAACTGAATGTATTGGAAGAGACACATTTGCCGTTTTGGCCAGAAGTAACTGTTTTTGTTAGGGTAGAACAAACTGCTCAGCTGTACTCAATTACAGTAGCTTCAAGCTATCAATCTGTATGTTAAAATACTTTAGTATAAGTTCTTCATCTTCTTTCTGGCAAAGACTTGCTTAACTAGTTGTTGTTAGAAATTTGTTTGTTATTGTAAAATTTGTTTGAATGGTAATTTCCTTGAGTCCCTATGCCAAGTCTGGCAATGGACTGGAATGAGAGAAAGTAACTTCCATGGATAATACTTGGCCAGAAACACACAGAAGCCTTTAGATGCCAAACTTCCTAGCTAGAGTAAATAGTTACAACCACAGGAAATAAGATCAAATGACACTTCACACTCTACCAAACAAGTCTAGCCCAACACTTCAATATATACACTTCACTAAAGGATAATCACTTATTTTTTTTCACTTTTTGTTTTTTTTTAAATTTCTTTCAAGAATATCTGCCATTTTTCTAGCACCTCTGTCTGAGAATTTGAGATGTCTGTAGTACTTGACTCTTACAATGTCTCAGTAATGTGAAGTCCAGACAGATCACAGTCCAACCTTTATCAACTACTTGAAGACATAGGGAGGAATCTCTCATGTAGGTGTCTTTCATTTTTTTAGGGCCTCACTACATCCAAAGAGATCTTCAATTTCAGGCTGTGAGTGGATATTATCCAAAAGAAAAACATTGCTGCTAATCATCAGGGCTGACCTTAATCTTAACAAGAACAGAGGCTTAATCCAAATCAATTGGCTCAGTTTAGAGAGGAGTTTATTTTTTAATATAAATTCCTTAAAATGCACATCTGTATTTACATACATAAATGCCTGATTGTTCAGATGTGGTGAATATGGGCTGATCCCAGGAACTAAGCATCAAGCTATATACTGAAAGAAATGCTGCATGCAACTCACACAGGGTTTGCTCATGCACAGAGTAATTGAGAAAGAGAATGGGTCACATGTTAAAAAAAAAGAAAACTAAAACCACCTCTGAATGTATTATAGCAGTTCATGAGTTCATGGGAACAAGTTAAGACAGCTGCAGCCTGCAGCGAACACAAGAAGCACTGCCAGAGGAAATACACCAGCTGCAGGTCTCCCACCTCACTTCTTGTTGACTGAACCTCATCTTCTTCCTCTGCTATAGGAGGAGCTCCCATAAAGTGAAGCTCCACATCACCAGGCTCTTGCTGCTTGCTTTTGTGATATCTCTCTGTATGATCAGTGCTGTTTTTTGACCATAGAGGTACTGGAGAGCTAGAATGGATAGGCAGAATTTGGCCTTAAAAATCTAGCCAAAATCTCTCTGGTAAATTCAAATACCAAGCTAGTAAATTTGCAGTGGGAGCAGGATGCAGCGAAGAGAGTTTTTGTTATTTCCTTATCTGTTCTGTCTGTATGGTAGAACTTAAGCTTCCTTTGTGTGCTAAAACACATGGCGAAAGCCATAGCTGCCAGGTTTCCTCTGAGAGAGGAGGATTATTAATTGTTCACTGAAGGAGAGAAAAACAACAATGGTGACAACCACAGAGACAGGGCAATGACTGCCTCCCCTCTCAGCTGGAGGGGGTCATGTGAAGATAAAGACCAAACTTGGAGAAGAATTCAATGTAGGTGGGGGAAACAGGGAAGGCAGTGAAGCGCATACCAGCTGTGGGGCAATGCTTCACTGCAAGAAGTAATTCAGCTTGATGTTTCACTTACCATGCTGCAACCTTTTAGCCACATCCTATAACGCATTAAAGGATGACTTCAGCTGCAGTCCTTGGCTCTCATGGCTCATTTTCATCCTCCTCTACTTTTAAGAGAGGGATCTTACCTAAGGTACCTAAAGCTTCTGGAGCTTAAAGCAAGTAGAGCTCTGTTCCTAGGCCACACTACCATTGTGCATTCCCCCCACAATCAAATATATATGGTTTTTTCATTCACTAAATTTTCTCCTCTACTACATCCATATAGACATACATAGGTTTTATTTAGACTCACATTTGTCTAAACCAACTACCCTGTCTTTTCTCTATAGGGCACAAAAGAACTTAAAATGGAAAGGATTAAAAACATGTCTTCCTTCCTTTTCACTGTGAGAGAAGTGGCCTGTGTAGCTCGCAGAATCAGCTGACAGCTGCTTGGCAGCTCTGTGTGCTTATGGTTGTGTCGTGTGGGAAAGAAGAATATATGGCTGCATATTGTATGTCTTCCTGGCCATAAAGAGATAATCAAAGGAACGATGAGTTGAAGAAATGAAATCATTCCGAGAACTGGGGAGACTGCTGTCATTTTTATCTTGTGGGAATGTGGAAGGTTTACCTCCCCCACTCACATGCCTCCCCTCTCTGACAGGGTCGTGGTTCCAGTGGAATGTACCTGTGGGAGGATCTGCTTGTAGCAGACGGGCAACCCCTTGCAGATGCACCAACACTGAGCTTCAAACATCAGGGCAGAATACCCTGAACTGGTCTCTCTAACAGAAAAGGAACCAGAACAGAGAAGGTGGCACTGAGATGAGATAGTCATGAAGGTCTTTGTATCTAAGAAGGGGACAAGCTCTATGTTGTTCTGATCTTATATTTTACAGAGTATACAGTCTCTAGTGAAAAAGGCAAGAAAAGGAAGAAAAAAGGGAAGACTCTTGCAAAATAAGGTAAAATTTAGGCATGTCAGTATAAAAAGAGGAGAAAAATCAGCCTATGGGATTGGGTATCTAAATGTCCATTGGCACCTATGCTGTTAGTAATAAAACAGCTTTGTCTGCTATTGTACTTGCCCACAGGTTTCTTGGGCAACAACACACTGTTCTCGCGTGTAAAGCCTCATGCCATTTGGGACTGATAAATTAAGAATTTGTCCATTTTAACCTACTAAGGAGCTGATAAGCAGATGGGTCTGAATACCCTTTAAAAAGCAGAGCAGGTAGGGCCATTTCACACAATGGCCCCATCTTTTCTACAGTGGTTTACCCGGTAAGACGTTCCAGGAGAGCCCTGCCACACAGCTCTCATGATGTGGATAGACATTTCTGAAATAAGGTACTGCATTTCCAGTCCTTCTTTCAGCCTATAGGATTATTTCCCAAAGGGACTTTTCTGTGCCATAAAGTATTGATCTTCACAAGCTACAGTTTTTGTACTCTGGAGACCAGGGAGTCAGACAATCTTATGAAGCAAGCGAATACAGGGAAGACCTGGGGATAAACTTTGCTGTCACTGCAGCAGAGGAAATGCTACATCCTTTTGATTCCATGTTACTACAGATTTCTAAGCATTTTCCAAGGGGCACGTGAAGATCTCTCTAATTTCCTTGTTTCAATTCTTAAACCACTTTCACAGCTCTGTTCTTTAGCCATCCCATACTGGCAGCTTCTTTTGGTTTCTTGCCCAAGGAATTTTCTACTGGGTAACAAGAGACCACTGTGCTGTCAGCACTGACAGGTTTTGTTTCACAGAGAGCAAAAGATTAGCAGGGCCAAGCAGCTGGTAGCACAGTACAGTCCATTGTTATTAACAGGAAGGCTCTTCTTTTTTTTTAACTCTGTTTTAAGATAGTTACATCAGGACTAATACAAAATAGTCCAGTACTATCAATGTGCTAACAGCAAAGTTTTATAAGGGTCTCATTCTAAGAAAAGACTAAGGTGGCCTACAATACAGTAAAAGTGGGATGTTTGTTCTAAAATACTGTAAAACTATATTGGGTGAAAATCCTAGGAAATTGAAGTCAAAAGAAGTTACTCCTTTAATTTCAATTGGACTAGGGTTTCACACATAGTCTACTACTATTTAATGGATATTGATAGCTTTAAGAAATTAGATGAGCTTAGGGAAACTCTATATATTGTAAAGAAAAAAAGAACACTTTTCTTTTTAGACTAAATTAATACTAAAACCACTTATTTCTAGCATAGGTACATTAAAACGGAAGTCTTTCATTTTAAGAACACATTACAGAATCAGGTAACAATTTGGTACCTGTCCATCTGTCCCAATGGTGCCTCCACAATCTGTGAGGAGCTCAGACATGTCATAATAGCTAACAAATTCCCATAAACAGGCTTCCAGATTCAGATTGCGGTAGAAGCGTAAGGTATTGGAGCCTCTATTTGTTGGGCTGTATTGATAGGGAATGGTTTCTCCAATTACATCTGGATTTTTCGTAGCATCAGTCAAGAAACCATGGTGAGTCTTTACTTCTGTGTAGTCCAACAGGTTAGAGCATTTATGGTTTCCAACTCTAGTCCCATCAGGGCTAAGTGTCAGCTCAAAGTTGGAGAGCTCTCTTGTGGAAATAACAGGCAACATGCCTAAAAAAAGATTAAATAATAGCATTATCAGAAAATTTCAACAGCCATAGTTTTCTGATTTAGCCCACAATTTCCCAACCATCAAGAATGTTACAAAGTACTTCTGTATTTTGAACTTACGGTAATTAACATACTTCAGAATTCAAATAAAGATACTCTAAGTGTATATAAGACTGTTATCCACAATAATTATGTCTTTATATTATGATAAGGCAAGTAAAAAAATTATAGATCACCCAAGATATTTTTCAGTCTGGATTGTGTGAAGTTTTCAGAAGCATGTAAGTGATTAAAAGGCTTTATTTATTTTTTAAGGATAACTTTAGTGATGGTCCATTTTCAGAAATATTATTTTAGATCACATTCTTCCATGCTAGACCAAGTATAGTGTAGCTTATTGATAGGACATAAAAGAGATTATTCTCAAATAATTAAAACCAAACAACAGTTGCTAAAATAAGTACATTTTCTTACGCAAAAGTCTGAGTTTTTAAATATTTTACTTTGATTTCCCAAAAGGTAGTGCAACTTAGTGAGTTTATACTGTATCTAGCACAACTTGATATAATGATTTATAAATATTCATTAAAATGACTTAAAAACCCTGAATGAATGAGCACAATTATATTTTTATATATAGTATATTATATTTAATAATTATATATAAACTACTTATAATATCAATTATATATATAATATTATATTTAACTTTAAATATACAACCGTGATAATTAATTAATTCCAAGTCAAACAGCTAGTGATGTGCAGTTTTTGGGTGGGAGAGCTTGAGTTGTCTCTGTTGAGTGCTAGACTATACATGCTCAGCTATTAATGTTACATTTACACATTGTATAGGCAATATTCCTAAGCTTATATCAAACTCTGTTCCCTGAAGGGTATTCTATAAGCAATATTTAGATGTCTAGGAGTCTGAGGAGACTTATTTACTTTTCTTGGAATACTAGCTGTATAACACTTCATACTCCACAGGATAAATTCTTCCTTGGTATAACCCTATGGGCTTTAAAGGAGTTTTACAAAGTGTAGATCTAGCCCAATTTATGTAAACTATACAAGTAATCTGAAAACACTTAATCTTCACATCAAAGAATATGTATCAATGCAGTATTTTACGCACCTCGCTGCAAACTAGACTTATTTGTTCATGAGAAAATGTTCATGACATTTTTCTCTGGCTGTACATGTTAAAAGATTAGATGGTGACTCTGGTTATTTAAAATAACATGACTAATAAAATAACTCAAATAGCTTGTTAGATACTCCACATCTGATTTTATCATACCATCAATATGTGGCATGGTGACTGTCAGTTTGATGAGATTGGCATAATCTGGATCTTCTGAGCCAGTATAACGCAATTTGGCAGAGAATGGTTCTGCTCCAACTACTCCTGGCATACGAGGCTGACAAAGACCTAATGGAAAACAGAGGAAGCAACTTTATGTTCAGAGAAAATAATACATATTTTGCATTGTATTAATTTTGGAAGATTTTTTTCCACTATATAGATTTTCAAAACAAGGAAATTTTCTGGAATGACAGGTAAATGCTTTGGGCAGCATTTATCACAGGTTTGAACAGGAATTTCTACAAATGATGATTCAAACAGAAACCATTACTTGATCAACTGGAGCACATTTTCAAAATCAGGTGATGACACTGCACTTATACATATTCAGTTGCATGTGTCACTATACTTGCAAAGTAAGTGGCAGGTACCATACTTCCTTACTGAAGTCCTCAGGGGCATATTATCCCTTAATTCCTCCCACCCCCTTAAATACATATGTAACGTTATGGAGAATACCTCACCAGTATTCAGTTGCTTTTGGCACCAGATTAGGGTGTGGACCTATATATGCCTTCATAGGACCCTATGAGCCTCCTGTTCCCTCAGTGAGCAGTACATAATTAGAATCACAGCATCATAAACAAATTTCAGTTGGAAGGGACTTCTGGAAGTCATCTGATACAATCCTACGCTCAAGGTAGAGCCAGCTTCAAAGTCAGACCGGGCTGCTCAAGGCTTTGTCCAGCTGAGTTTTGAATTTCTCAAAGGACGGAGAATCTACATCTTCCTTCTGTTCCTGTGTTAGTTCTGGTAGCCTCTTCCAGTATTAGTCCTGGCTTGTAAAACCAGCAGATTAGGTTTGTAACATGCTAACCATATGATCAGAGATCCATGCAATTTCTAGTCACATGGTTCAATGCAGTGGTGTCTTCATCCTGCTCTCATGAATTGTAGCCCACTGTCATGGGATGGCTAAAGGATCTCAAGGTCCCCTAAGAAAGAAGCTAGCAGAAGTGAAACATCAGAACCGTTCTCTTAGTCCATATTCTGCTCTTGGCCCGCTTGAGGAGTTATGAGAAAAGACGAGTGCAGGGTCTCATGTTCTGGTGGACTTCATTTGGCTCAAGGGAACTAAGTTGGAACCTTCTGGTGTGAGGCAAAACAAAATCTCTCTTCTGCACAAATGATGACTTATTTTTTCTCAAATGCAAGTAAGATGTGCTAAAGAGGCTAAAATGCAATTTTGTGCACAGTCTGACTTCCTTTTGAGAATTTAGTCTATGCACTGGAGGTCAAACACCATCAAAGTTGAAAATATTCAGGATTTTGTCCAGTTTGTTTGACCATTAACCTTCTTTGAAAATAGCATCTAGCACTATTTAACTTTTTGCCCTTATGTTGTACATGATCTTCAGAATTGGTGACTTCTACATAATGAGTTAGCTTAGGTATTGCAAGTAATACACACATAGTGGTTCAGTGCTGGGCACAGGCCAGTCAGCCCTGCTAATCTGTCATTTTTAATCCAAGTAATGTATTATCACACTAACATAGCCAGTCTGTTTCACATAACCAGACTAGCTCACACAGCACCTGTTTGTCTGTCTTTAAAAAGCAAGGCCCTGCATCTTGTAGACAATACCCTTAGACAGAGTCCTCTTTTGGGTGTACGATTCCTGATAGCACAGACAAAGGTTACTTAAGCCTACAGTTAAAATGTGGAATAAAGGAAGCAGGCACATAGAAATTCTGCACAATAGGTGGAAACCAAGTTCTTAAAGCCCTAACTCAGTGGAAACCAAATTTTTAACTTAAATATTTATTTGGAAAGGCTGAGGAAATTAAAACGATAATGCAAATGAAGCATCATGTAACTTATTATGTACTGTAAGACCTTATAAAAAACAGAATAGTAAATGTAACTACAAAACCAGCATGGATGACACAAAAAATATGTATTATCTGCAGAAGGGTAATAAAATACAATGTTTTCAAATTTTACTTTGATTGCTGACAATAACTCATTTTCCAGATTATAAAATAATCAGAAGTATCTGCAATTTCTAGGATGAAATAGCATCTGTCATCAGACCATTTGCATGTCAATTCTCCAGCTCTGCTTTGTAATGCTATTCAGTACAAGTGTCATGAAAATAGGTGCCTGGGCAAAGGAGGTAGACTAGAATATCTCTAGTGACTGAAAGCATGCAGCATCAGTTCAACCTTTATTAATTATCAGAGAATCAGAGAGAGAGAGAGAGAGAGAAAGAGAATCAGAGAAAGAAAGGGGGGGGGGTGGAGTGAATATTAGGAATAACCAAACCATAGAAAAACTTTCAGTCTATGCCCTGTTATTGGATACCAGTTGTTTCCAACAACAGAACCAAATCAAATCAAAGTTTATCTCAGGTATTGGTTCTCATGTGTCTGTTAAGGCATGAATGCCAAATGAAGCTTTTCTTCTGGCTAGATATTCATATAGCACTCCCATGCGGACTTTCCAATGCCTAATAGGAGATGACATCATACTGCAACATTACTGCAGTTCCGAAGCCAACAGAAACCAGGCTTCATTAATTCCAATGCACACTGAATACTGTTCTCCAGAACACGCAAGTTTGTTAGTGGCAAACTATTTAAAGATGACTAGCAAAGATGAGAACCATTCCCTTTATACAGTTTTCTATTGTATTGAGAAAACAGATTTTGCACCACTTCCTGCTTTCTCTCTGCCTACAAAGATATATTTTTTTTCCTTTAGCAATCAAAGTTAAGGTTTTTCTGAGTATGGAAATCTCTTTGAACAACTGAAGAAAAGGTAAGACTGTGACATTAAAACTCCTTGTCACGTCACCAGAATTTTTTAGGATGGAATTTGGGATCAAAAAGCAGTCTAAGGAATTTGCAGCAGGTGATGATGTCTTACCTTCTGATATGCTTATAGTTACAATAGGACTCATAAGCTCAAGACCTTCGTTCCCATCTGAATTCACAGCACGAGCTGCACACTGGACACGAGAGCCAGCTTGAAAGTAAATGGAGTCTAGCGTGATCATCTTGGAGGAAGTGAAGAAGGTATCAAAGTCAATCTCCTTCATGGGGCTAGTAACACCATCAGGACCAGTGGGAGCACTCACAAGCCACCGGTACTGTGTCAGAGTATTATTGATGCTCTCACTGGCACATATCGAACCAGTCTTGTCAAAGTCTTCATATTTAGGATTGCAAGCCTGGAGAACAAGGCAGATGTGTAACAATTTATTTGCTTCATGGCAAAGGAATTTTAATTTATCAAGAGTCAGGAAACTCAGCAACATGGAACTGATAACTTCAGCAAATCTCTTCAGAAAACACCTTATTTTGACAGTGATGTCTTAGCACTGTTCTACTAAATTAGAAGTAGGTTTAATTATGATTATTGAAATGAAAAATATCATTCATTTACATGGTTTACTGGTCAAAACCTAATATAGTTATGCAGGCACAAACTGTACTAGTTTTAACTTGAATTTCACTGTTTGATCCAATTTTGCAAATACACTTCACATTTCAAGTTTTTTGTTTTGTTTCCTTGCTATTAGTTTTGTATTTCGGGGAACCATTCCTGTGTATAATGAATGATATCAGAAATAAACTGAAGGTGCAGATGGACCAAATCCTTCCTCAATGCATATGAATATTCATACAAATTATTTCATCACAAAACTCCAATGAATGAAGGCTGTAGTACTTCAATGAATAATATTCGTTTTCAGTCTGTGACACTCACTGAAAACAGTGGCTTATCTGTTATCTCTAGTGATTTTAACTGTACAAATTACATCTTAATTAAGTCAAGGCAGTTCAGGAAGTAGTATACAGTCATTCAATCATAGACACTGTGTGCACATCAGACTGTTCTTGGTGATGGGATAGGTGAAATATTCTTCTGATTTTTGTATCCTGAAAATTGATCTGGTATTCAAATAAATCAGATTAGCTCTTAGGCCAGTTCTACCTTAAACTCATACGTAACTTACAACAATACAGACTGATAAGGAGTGCCCTTCCTCTCTGTCCCAATAAGTAAAATATGTGCAATGATGATTAGAGCTCTATGCCTCCCTATTTCAGCAGAACATTTAGAAACTCGGCTCCATTAAAGCATTTTTGTGGTGTTTAGTTGTTGCAGTGTGAGTGCATTATCTAACCTGGAACTTTAATGAACACAAACAAGATTTGAAGCTATATTTGGCATTTACTGATCTGCTTGTTTTCTAATTCTTCACTGTGAAAGGATAACTTTTCAAACTTATTTGATAAATGTAACAGCCAGCTTTTCCTTTTATGAGGCAATGACAGAAAGAAGTGTTTTTAAATCATACACCATTTTATTTTTCATATCGCTTACCTGAACATTTTGTGTAAAGAAAAAAAAATGGTATCGTACAATCCTCATAGCACATATTTTTATATGAAACAACTTTATCCTAGGCAAGTAAAGAGTTTGCTTTATGAGAGACACAGAACTGTTTATTTTCTGCTCTGTTGAGATAAATACTATATAAAGAAGGTGTCCTACTTTGAAACAGTCCTTTATCGCATCTCACAGGCAATATAAATGCCAATTGCTCCTATGAACAAACCGATATAATGAACAAATCCATACACATTGCTTCTACAAAAAATCCATATCCATATACTGATCTTGTTCCTTTTCACATAGATACTCACTGTGATACAGATGACAGGATAGCCAGCTATGGGACTGGTTTTGTCTTTAGCTCTAGAAGTATCATCATATATCAAAAGGGATGCAACTTCAGGGACTGAGGGAAAGGTGACATCTGCCATGCTGTTCATTTCTTCAATGTACACAATGGCCTTGGCTGACTGATAATGAAAAGGCAGAAACAGTTCTTTGTGAACATTTAAATATTCTAGCTGGACTTTGATCAAAACATGTCTAGCCTTTGAAACACTGTCCCAAGACAAGTTATAAAACTCAATTTGTTGAGCAATTGAAAAATGATTGAGGCACTGGAATCGGAGAATAACTGAGGTTGGAAAGGACCTGTGGAGATACCCTAGTCCACCTCCGCCCCCTCCCCAAAGCAAGGTCAAGTATAAGGGGTGTGTGTGTGTGTCTACATGTATATATATACATATATACATATTGTATATATACACATTTGTATGTATATACAAATATATATGCGTGTGTATATGTATATTTTTGAAAGCATATTGCAGACGATAAAAGCAAGTGTTAAAAGGAACTTTTTCTATTCAGACAACTGAAGATACCAGACCATTTAACTTCTTGCATCTCAGCATTCTTGAATCGCTTAAGTATTCTAGAAAAACTCTGATATCCTTTAACTGCTTGGTGGAAATGTGGTATTTATCATTAACAAAGGATGTCTCTCTTCTGTCTGGCTACCCGGAGGCAGACCTCTTAAAGTGTGATCCTGATGAAGGTGCCAAAGAGTCTCAAGAATATTTTGTGGAGAATGAGAGGAAAATGCTGTTGTATTAAAAGTATATATGATATAATGCCAGATTACAAGAATGTGTGGTTATTTTAGTGTATGCAACAAGCATAGTATTAACACTGTTTCAACAGCAGAAGTTATATTTCATATGATTGCTGGTTTTTCAGTTTAGAAGTTATACTTTATTGCTAGCCACTGTTTCCAAGACAACATCAGCTTTTAGGACTGATTTGATGAAGAAAATTTATCTGGAAGAATATCTTGAAGATTTCTGTTCTATGTATGTTCTCATTGTCTCTATCACTCCATGAACCCTACTGACATGGGAACAAAATATTTTGAGTAGGTGCTACAACATCAGCTGGGATGATCTGCTTTGGCTTTTAAGTTATAAGCCAAGATGGCAAGTATAAACCTTATAGGAAGAATAAAACTATGGGCAGAAAAGCAAAAAGAGATCTGTTTACCAGATTTTGCTGTTAAATATTTTGCATCAATTATTTACCTGTATTTCTGCAACCATGTTCTCATCAGGCTTCAGGTGCACAGTGAAGGCTTCTCTCATCTCACTAACTCCATCAAAGAGAACTTCAATCTCCACAAAGTGCTGTGTTTCACCCTCCTTAAATTCAATTTCTAAAAATGTAATTAGATACTTTAAAATAAATCTTATGATCACAACAGTCAGGCTGTAATTCTAGGTAAGCATAATCATTCAATCATTCAAGCATAATATATCACAGTTAATACTCACTTTTTAAATGTCAAACGTTCATATGAGTTCATTTAGTTTATTCTATGTGATGCTAAAAATAATAGTGAATAGCAGGTCACACACACAAATCACTGAAAATGGAGCAACCTCATCATCATAAAAGGGATTGTGAAACTGATCTGTGACTAATTATTTAATGATTGTTGGTAACATATATCAATGACCGGAAGTTTATAGAATAGTAAATAAATAGTATTACTGGGGTTTAGTCACACAACACATTTTAATACAACACTATATACCAAAAAATAAGGTGTGAAGCCAGAGTTATAAAAAGAGGTACTATATTTTGAAAAGCATTGTCTCTGAAATGATTTCTGAGGTCATGGTGGATGAAAAATTCAATCTTAGCTCACAATATTATAAGAGCACTGTTATTCTTGAATGTATTAGCTACTAACAGTGAAGAAAAAATTGGGAAACTATTAACGTTTCTGTCTGGAATGGATGAGAGGGATACAAAAACAGCAGATGCATTTCTAGTGTCTGTATTTTTAAAAGGATGTAAAAATAACTGAAGATGGCACAGAAATGACCAACAAAAAATATGTCAGGATCAAATGAAATAAAAAACCTTACAAAAAGTGATGCGCTGATTAATATACGTAAACACCAACATAGAGAAAAAATACTAATGAGCTAAGGCTAATGAGCTCTGCACTCTAAAGAGTGAGGCAAAATAAGCAGTAGTGGATGGGAGCTGAATTACATGTGTTTAAATGGGAAAGAAGGCACCAATTTTATTATAAAGAATGATAGGGACTGACCAGTGAAACAAAATACTAAGACACATTTATGATCCTCCAGTGCTTTGAAATCCAGACTGGATGCCTTTTCTGAAGCATTTGCTTTCTCTAACCAGAGGTTATTGGGCTCAGTACAAAAGCACCTGGGGGAAACTCAGGGAATGCTTTGCTCTATGACATGTGAGATGGAGCTGTAATCCTGGATCTGTTACAGAGATCACAAAAGAGTAACATAGCAACTGGCGCATTTCCGGAAGACTGATGGTTTGGATCCCATTTTTGCCTTTACCAGAGGTGCATGCAAATTATTCTGCAGTCACCTCTTCTTAAGATAGGATAGGTTGACAGTCTGGTTTCTCATATGTGTGCATGGAGTGGAGTTACACTATCATTACAGCCATACACGAACAAATATGACAGTCCTAGCAGCTGGTGAGCTCAACCGAAAAGCTGATTTACACAACCCACCTGAAGCTCATTTCAAGTCTCATAACTAGATTAGGTAGTCTTTCTCTAGTGTTTTGCCTTTCTTCTTATTGTCTGTAGTCATTTTTTTCTTTATTGCAAAATACATTTCTAATTATTTACTGACATTTCTGTCCTACATAGATCTTACTCTTATAATCCCTTAATCTTGCTTTACCTTTTCTCTCTCAAATGTTACTTCACTATTGATTGCAATTACTGGGTTAATCAACTACTGTTTACAGGATAATGCTATGAATACAATCTCCTTTTCAAATTTCAGTTTAGAAGTTTTATGATCATACAGCAGTGCATTTCAAATGATTATAAATTTCTCATTTATTAGTATAGCCATTGCTCAAACTACAGTACTTATAAGGGCTGCTAAGACTCCACTCTTAATTACAGACAGAACATTGCGCATCCAGTTTTGGGGCATTAAGTTTGAAAAGAATGGAATCGTGTTCCTACGGCCTTTTGAATTTGAATAGAAAAATAAATTAATGGATGTGGTTGCAAAGTATTCTACTCACAAAGTTACTTCATTCTTCAAATATTACATTATAGTTATGAATAAAAAAAAATAGTAGAATATGATACTCACTGGAGTGAAAGTAGGTGCTTTTTCTTACCTTCTGATATAGGGTGGTAGTCTTCTCCAGAAGTAGCAGACCCATCCTTTGTATGAACTCTCACAACAGAAACCTTGGAATTGTCTCCCAGACGAAGCACTGGGATTTTTACCACTGCTACTTGCCTTGTGTCCTTTGGTTCACTCACGCTAAATTTGGTCTCACCAAACTTAATAATAGCTTCTGTAATTAGAGGAAAAATGTTTTTAGGGAAGTATACAAATGGACTTCCAGATGCCAGTTTGATAGTAACAAGATAATATCTTACTGTCCGCATCATCACGAATCTTTACCAGGGTCTCATTTTGTTCACCAATAGAGGCACCAAAGGAAGAGTCGCTTCTTGGAGTGCCAAGAACTAGACGTAGTTCTTCCTCTTCTTCATGGAAAGTATCATCCATAAGCACAATTGTGCAAGGCTTCTCAGTCTCACCTGCAATCATTATGAAGGTAATACCATGTAGAACTAGGGTGTTCTTTGCTGTATTACAGCCCATCTCCCCAAGTTCATGGACCCACAGGCTGCTTCTGGTTTAGTTGATCACCCACAAATCTATGTGTCTAAACTTACTGAATGTTCTAAGAGACTGGAAATAAGGGATCTGTCTTAGGCCTTCTACAAGACTAACAAAAATTTTAAGTGATATATCTGCCTCCCAATGTTATGCTTAGTGGTCTCATCATCAGGAGAATGATTCCTGCATCCCTGACAAAAGGAATGGCACAGGATACAAGAGAGATGGGGACAATTTACAAGGTTTTTCCATTGCTATGCATGTAATAATGATAAAGACTCTTCAAGATGAAGGGGATGCGAAGAAGCAGGCCTAAGCTGAGGCACAGGTATCTTCCCTTCATATGGACCTTGTGTTTTCTGCAATGAATAATTTGGTATTTGTCATAAATATTTGCATAACATCTGGACACTGACTGTGTTCATTTTTTGAAGTGTTTTTTCCCCTATAGAAAATAAATTATCCATTAAGAGAAAAAAAATCAAAAATATTTATCCTGCTCATTTTTACAGGGAAACATGCAGGAGACTGTACTGAAACTGCATCTCAAACAGGCCTGAATAGCTTATGGAAACAAAGTATGATGCCAACAGACCTCTTTGCTGGAGAAACAGTAGGGTGACACTAGAAGAAAAGAGGAAAAAGTCACCCCTAAGGGGCCTGTGTCTATTAGTCCTAAAAAGTGTGACTCTGGTTCCTGGTTGTGCAGAAGCAATGGCAAAGGCATGGAGCACATTATAGCATCAAAGGTTGAGGCCAGTTCTGAATGAAAGCAGACTGAACAACTCTTCAAAAGAGTTCATGGAAACATGGTACATGTACATGCAAATGTGAAGCTCACGATTTCTGTGATAAGGGCATACCAAGTATTACATACTGATGACAATACTTGTTCAGACCTTTGAAAAATATTGTCTGTGTGTAAACTGAAACGGCAGAAAGACTAAGCTGTCTTCTGCACAAACGGAGAGCATCAGGCAATATTCTTTCAAGGTAGTGACATCTCGTTTTATTTGTGTTTCATCTCTAATGTGACACATTAAGAACCTGATACTGGAGGACTAGTTTAGGAAAGCCTACCTGGGAAAAATAGTCACCCAGAAATGAGAGAGTAAAGAATAAAAACGAGCTATATCCTTGTTGAAAGGTCTTTTAATCATTTCAGTGCAAGTCAAATACATTTACCAGAAATCTGCCTAATGAAGGGCAGAACTTCCAATGTTTCTTTCCTCACAGCAGGTCTGTGCTATTGTTACTATGTTACTCTGAACCTGCTTGGACTACGTGGATCACAAAGACCCTTGCATTCAGGCTGGAGGCTGATCCTTTATGAAGAATTATCCCTCTGGTCCCCATTGATTATCCCTCTAGTTCAGAAGTGAAGCAAAAAGAGACAAGAAACATCATCTGCCCACATTCTACCCACTGTGTATAGAGAGAACTTTATTTTTCAGAGCAGTCTTTTTGGCACTGTTTCATGTTAAAACGCTTAAAAATAATTTAAAAAAAAAACTTAATAGACTAAAGGCTTCTAAAATAACAAGAGCTTACCAGGAAGGAATGTGATGATGGAACTGTCAGTATTAGGACGTTCTTCAAAGTCCATCATTACCTGAGCTGAACCTTGTCTTGTATAGCATCTCACAGTGGATGTGTATTGGATATCCCCACTCCTGTATATCATGGCAGAAATCTGTCCATCATTTTCATTGCCTACATATACAGGTTCTTTAAACTGCATCTTAGGCACTGGGCAGAAAAACATAATAAGTATGTATAAAATATGACTGCAAAAGTTATGACATCTGTCCATTATTTTAAATTTTATTGTGCTAAATTGCATCAGATATATAGCATAAATCTCAGCAGTCTTCCACCTCCTGCATGGAAATATACTGTAAAATAAATGTAAAGAAGTACAAATAATTAATACTCACAATCAGAGACTGAGTCATTAATGAAGATGGTGGCCTTGCTTGGTTCTCCAAGGGCAGCATTCGTGGGCATTCTTAGAACAAGCTCAAACTTCTCAGTTCCTTCTAACACCGGCTGTCCAAGGTCATCCAGAATGACCATGCGAAATGTCTGCATATTGACTCCGGGGGCAAAATCCAAATTACGACTGATGCCCACATAATCTACCCCAGCTACCAACAGAAACCAGATGGAAAAATATCAGATTTCACTGCATGTAATTAAAAATACAAATACCTATCATAAGGCAGTTAATTTTAGCAACAGGTAAATTTGTTTTTTCTTTAAATATAATTTTAAAATTTGACAAATTTTGGCAGTCATATAAAGCAAAGATATGTCTTGACCATTTAAGCTGAACTATAAAATAAAACAATTTGGTATTAGGTCAAATAACTGGTCAAATACCAGTTTCGTATTTGGTATTTTTGTTTAGTGATACAAGCTACATAACAGGCCTGATTCTTTTCTGTGTAAATCAAAATTTACTCAGGCAAAATTAGTAAAGTTTGTTGTGAGAACTGAAAGTAAGCATAAAACTTGGAGAGATAATCTGGAAATGAAGCAGAGTCTTTTGGAAAGAAAATTAATATTATTCTGCAATGAAGTTGCAAGTTTTGCAACTAATGTAAAAAGGGAAGAAGAAAAGGGAGTTAACCATAAGGAAGAACAGCTGTGTAACAAGTATGAATGGAAACCAAATGAATCAAATTCTGCCCAGACTATGCCAGGCGAGGTTTAGCACCGTCTGCTGTTAAAGAGAGTTTTATCTGTGTTTGGCTTGCTTTCTTCTTTTTTGGCTTATTTTTTAAGCAAACCAAGCCAGCTCCAAACAAACCAATGAGAAGGAAGCAAATGAAACAAGATATTGATTAGAACATGACACTGTGTCTGGGAACCAAAGCAGTAAAGGTGTCTAGGACTCCAGTTAAAGACTGAGGTTTAATGTGCATTTCAGGGGGACTAAGCAGCAGCAGAGCTGCTGAAACAAATCTCTGGGGTGAATAAAGATTCACAGAAATTTAAATGGTTTGTCTGGAATTCTGTGAATTTGACAAAAGTTGGTCAGATATAAGGTCATCATTTGATTGGCACTTGCCTAGCATCCTTGTTGGTCTGCCCCAGACCTGAGACTCTAAGGCAGGGTGTCAGGACTGGCAGCTCAGCACAGCAGTTCCACTACTGAGTCACATCAAAACTGAGAACCAGCTCCACAGCTTTTGCAAGCAGACAGCCATGTCAGAGCTTCCAGGCTGTGACCAACAGACTAGAGAGCCTGAGAGTTATGTCAGCCGTGAAGTTTGGTTCCCTGCTCCAGAGTCAGGCTAAAATCCAGGAAGTCCTCATACAATGAATCATGATTCTTACTGTATGGAAACGTGCTTTTTTCCCCACAGAAATAAAATAACTTCGAGATTCAGGATGAGATAAAGACTTCAGCTCATGTAAAAAAGCCCTGTAAGACTTCAGAAATGAAGTAATCATGTATTTGTCTCACACCTCTTAATAATTTCCTTTTTCAAGATAAAGCATACAAATGTAGACA
This sequence comes from Dromaius novaehollandiae, assembly GCF_036370855.1. Lineage (NCBI taxonomy): Eukaryota > Metazoa > Chordata > Aves > Casuariiformes > Dromaiidae > Dromaius > Dromaius novaehollandiae. The sequence continues at coordinate 191,019,979 of NC_088098.1, forward strand.
GACATGCTACAGGCAAATGCTTAGATTCCCCACATCCCTATCGTAACAGTAAAGTTTTACACAACTTTGCCTATCTGAAAATTAGCTGAACAGATGAACTCTGTTGTCTGCTTACATTCAGTATAAGCATGTAAGGAAGATAATTGGTTTGTCTTAGTTTTAAACATCCTGGTTCATAAAAAAAATATGGTACACCAGCACTGGATTCTGCAGACAAAGGTTCTGTCAAAGCAGCACTGAACCACACAGGTAAGGTGGCTACACAGGCTATTGGACAATAATTTCTTACTGTTTACAGTAAAAGTGAGAGGAGCAGACTCTTCATATTGGCAGGTGATTATAACTCTGTGCCTGGCATATGCTGTTGAGGCAACAATCAATTGCTTTTGTGGAAAAATATTTTATATGAGTATTTGAAGGCATTTCTCTCAGTGCTGTACCTCAAAGTTGTTCCTACTTCTGTACCCCTGAGAGCAAATTCCATAAATAAGTACATAATTTGTTTAAATAATAATATGACCTGCTAAAAACAGGAGGCGTAGGAATTCCACCTCATGTAGTTGAAGATATATCAAAGTAAGATCAAATTTAATAGTGTCTGTTGTTGAAACATATTAGGAAACTAGAGTAAAACAGTAACTTACCCTCTGCAGTTACTGGTTCGGATTTGCGAGACCTCACTGTAACAGAGGAAGCTTTAGATAGATCGGTTCCTGTCCTCCAGACATGTACCTCAACATAGCCAGCACTTTCATCAACATAGTATTCATCATCTCCAAAGTAGAATGCTGGTTCTGGTGAAAGGGGAATAATGTCCATTAATGCTTCTTTATTTTATGTTCAAGGTAAAAAGAGAGTATAATATTCACATTAGACAATGGAGAGCCCTTCACTCTTTTCAGCAAGTAAAACGTAACTTTTTAAAAAAGCTTTAGAATTTTTACTACGGATTCCTGACTTAACTGAACACAAAGCTACATTTTGAGTATTTGTTTGCCTATTTTGGGGCATTAATTGTTATACCTGCATTGTGCTCTTTTCCTTGCCTCCTGCACTTTGAACTTTGTGTGTCAGTAGGTATGAGTGTGTGTGCAAAAACAAGTGTGTTATCTCATTAAACTCATTTGAGCTGAGTCCTATGCACAAGCCAGAAAATGCCTTGCATTTTTCACTTCAGTGCAAACAGACAAAGGTGAACATAGATAATGAAACCTTAAATAGAATGTTCTCACAGATTCCTGTTGTTGAAACCAGACTGGAACATGATACATAACTGAAGCTGCTTTTCAAAATGTTTTTCAGCTAACCAAAGCGGTAAAGACTTTATTGTAGTTCCCTACATCCAGCATTTAAAACAAATCAATCTTATTTCATTTCAGTGGAATGTGAGTAGTCTTTTATCTTTAATATTAAAGTCCTACAGCTTGTAAGAAAAAAATAGCAAAAAGCAAAGGAGGATAAGTGTTATCCCACATAACACACATAATTTTATCTTCATTTATCCTCCCTTTTTTCAGCTTTTCTATCCATAGCAATTTCGCAAAGTAAACAGGCTTGAACACATAGCCCAGCTATAGCCTGAGTGTATATCACTTCCCCTTTGCTATCCTTTCCCTCCCTGTTTTGGACATATAAATGTAAACACACCTATGTGACCACAGGCAGTGCCTCAGGTTTCTCATTGTACAGTAGAAATCATATCTACCTTCCTCAGTGGTTGAAATGTATTTTGAAGACCTACACAAATTCTTTTTCCTTCTCGCTACCTTTTTCTTAAGTTGCATAGTATGAATTTATTATAGTCATAATGTTACAATATCAAAAAATGTGCTGGAAAATACCATAGAGCGTATGGCCAACTAGGTTTAGGTTGACAAAGATCATAGGAATTAATTAGTGCTCTATCAGTGGCACTACGAATTCTTCCCCTTCACCAGAGTGCAAGGACAAATTCAAAGCAAATGACTGGAAAAGCTTATGGTTCTACAGAGCTATGCTTAGCATACAGAAAAGGTATAGGTTACATGAAAGAGGAGACACAAAGCTTTTTTAAAGGTGAGCTCAAGTTGGGCCCAACGTTTTCATGACACAGTCTAATTTTACTAAAATAAAACATATGCTGCAAAATCTATGACCTCTGTTACAGTGGACATATTTTGGAATAGAAGAACCTGCTTCTGACTTCAACTGAGTAAAGCCAAATATTATGAAAAAACTGTGTTACGGAGGATTTGGAGAGGCTTGTATAATAACTAGACAGACAAAGTACCTGAACTTTTCTGAAGGACTTGAGGACAATCTGACTGACCACACAGTGTATGACCATGACTTCCCCTGTGCTAGACTGCGTATTTATTTTTATAGAAAACTGAACAATGTAAAATAAGATTTGAATTAAAACTATCCAGGAGTAATATAAAGTAGTCACTGAATTATTACTCAGACTAAACTTCACCTGACTGAAAAGGCAGCAGTTCCTAAGTATTTCAGAATTTGGCATAATACAGGAATTATCGCTGAAGTTTTGGAGAACAGAATTTTTTCTTCTGGTTTCAAGATTTTTTCTGTATTCCACAACCGACAAAATAAATGATTAAAAACAAGCAAACCAGCAAAATCTCTTAATATTCCACACCAGTGAAAACAAATGCAGCTGCCTCTCTACTTACCTGCTAAAACTAAAATCCTAGGTTGCAAAAAACTGATTGAACAGAATGTATTTACTGAATGATCATGCAGATTCATATACTTGTTTGGGCATCATCAAGGTCATCACCCTTTGCAGGATGAAAGACAAACTTGGCAAATGTCTGGTTTTGGTAGATGAAAAGGTTTTCAGTCCCACTTTAAAATTTTTATTCATCATTATCTTTATTAAAATGTGTGTGTGTTTGTATGCACCAACAAACACATATATGTATTGTTCTTACATTATCTTCTTATTGGGACTGGATTGTTAGTGATTGTATTTTTATTTGGGACTGTGAAGCTCTCATCTGAAACATTTTTAACAGTCAAATAGGATACTCTTTGGACCTTCTTGCATAACTACTATTAACTTTGATGAGAGTTCTACTTACGGGGAGACTGCAGAACTGGATATTAGATCTGCAAAGAAATGTGCCCTTTCAGACATATATTGGTCTTGTAAAATTCTCAAGATGGACAAAGATTCATCCAACTTCTAGAGTTTAAAATACAGAACGCCTACCAAAACCAGTTATGAATGTGCTAACAGTTAGATAAAGGTAGCTAAAAATATTATCAAATCCAATATATGCTGTTTTAAAATAACTATTTTTAAAGGTTAGCACACTTTCCCAAGCCTGATCTTGTTCTCATAACCCTGTTCTCTTTCAGAATCTAATCTGGATTCAGCCCCATCTAATTTTAGGCACTTAAGTGAGAGGTACTCCTGTGCACAGCCTGCTTGCTCTCAGTAATCAAAAGCCAGGTATAGGCAATTCCAGAAGGTTTTCCAGCATAACAAGTATACAGAAGGAAAGGTGAAATGGATTCCCTACTGCAGTGAGTAAAATCTGAGGAGGTCTGGAAGCATTCACTTCTACTCACTGATTATACAGGGAGCTTAGATGACCTACCTTAAACTAGATGGAAGACAAAAGAAAATGCTGTTGGTTTCTTGTAGTGTTACCCTAACACCTGCTTTACTTCTGCTGGAAAAGAACCCTCAAGCACTGTTTGTTCCTGTAGTCACAGCCAAACACAGAACTGCCTAAACCCTAGGTTAGCCAGCCTTGTATTCCAGAATGAGTTTTTCACACTTTTTGACACATGTATCTTCAATAAAAGACATTCTGCATGGTTACTCATCCCAGGAAACAAATCCTTACTGATGTTTTGTAAGTTCATTTCCTGTAAGCCATGTTAGTAGCTCCCCAGGGGAAGCAACGAAGCCAAGTTACAAACAGGGAAAGCATTGTCTTTCTGAGGTCATGGCTGGAAAACACTGCTCAATGACTGTGGGCTCACTTACAGCAGATCTTTAATCTAGTAATCACTTTGGAAAGAGATCACTGTAAATTTAATGAGTCCTCTTTCAGAAATAAGAGGAAGTTTGCTGAGAGTTTTTGGTTGAGACCCACAGATTTCACTGGCATGAAGTTACAATAATCAGAGGAGAAAGGTTAGGAGCTCTAGTCACAGGTTTCTTGGCACAGAAATGAAATCTTTGTCCTGCCTTTCCACCTACCCAGTTAGGAGTGTGTATCAACTTGTGCACTAGTCAGTAATCAAACAGGAAAAAAAGCCACACTTCTCATGCTGTTAGAAATAGAAATAGAAGTCTTTGAACATGTATCAGAAAATCAACCACACAGCACACAAATATTTATTTCCATGGAGGTCTTTGTTTTTAAAATGATATCCTTACAAACTACTTTAGAGGGACAGGTTAAAAGAGTATGGCATTTGTAAGATACACAAGGTGCCACAGTTAGTTTCGTCTGGCAGTGCAAATAGTAGATAAGGCAAGATAGTCAGGACAAACATTAAAGAAGAGATTCTCCTTCCCACCCTAAAGCCCTTACAATCTAAGTCAAATGTGCTGACACTGGGATAATCCTTAATGCTAAAGTGATTTTCAACGATACACATTTTCAGTGATACATATATATACACACACATATACACAAACAAATATATATACACGCACATAAATTCTCAGGAAGGGGGAAATAACTGAAAAAAACCAGGACCTGTTACTCTCACACATTTAGACATCAGAGCTATGAGCAGCCATTACAGCTGAACACATGCTTGATGGGGTTAGACCATGCTTTTGCCTTCCTTGTTTCCATCCACAATACAAACAAGGCTATGATGTGAACATTATGAGGTGTCAGAGCTAGCATAATTCTGTTGTGGTAACACAGACGGTGCAAAACAGTGTTTTGGAAGCTTACCAGCTTTTTCTGGTACAGTCCAGACAAGCTAGTGCAACGCTGAGTCCAAAGTAATGAGCCCTGATTGTTAATACAGCTAATTAGCTAGTCATAACAACAGACAACCACGGACAGATTTCCTCTGGACTTGTTCTGGCTCATACCCAGGCAGCACACATGTACCTACACCATGCTCACTTGCATTTCAGTATCACAGCTAGTATTAAATGACTTAGTTGGAGTCAGTCCATATATAACAGAGGAGATTCCACCCTTCAGAACATGGAATAAGTAGGTGGGTTGTAGATAGATTAGTTAAGAACAAGAGTTCCATTATATTTGAGAAGATACATGCATTTATTGTTTAATAGTAGCAAAGATCAAACTCTGTAATATCTCCCATATGTGTATGTTAATAGGAACAAAAGAAAAGCTTAACAAAACTCAGTTCATTACAAAAAGTTTATATTATTTTATTATTAGATTATCAAAGAGGATTTTAGCATTTGAAACTAGGTAGCACCATTCAATGACTATTTATACATACTGGAAGCTGTGCAAGCAACTGAGCTTGCAGTCAGTACACTGAATTTAATTTGCCAAGTCATTTATTTTTGTTGAGTGCAGTAGGAGCAGGGTACAAGATTACAGTCAGAGCTCAATTCTGGAGTAGTCACCTATTGTGAAAATGCCAATAGATTTTTATTTGATGTGGTCAAAACAGATTACTTTTCAAATTCATATGTTGCAATCTTAACAGCTTTCATCTTAGCACTGTTGTCATAACTTTTGCAATCAAAAAGTAAATTCATCTTAGAATCAAAATTATTAGTTGAAGCCAAATTGCCACACACATTATCTCAAGCAAATAATGTCCACATTTCCATTTGTCTCAACAGCCCATTTCTGTCCTGTATCTTAGAATGATTTTTAAAGGTTACTGTAACACTATAATACATGAAAGCACAAACTCAAATTAACACAACCTTTACCAAATCCAGTTCTGTTTTGTAAGAAAATTTTGTAATCCACAAAGGCAACGGCATACATTTATTAGCTTGGTTCATCACAGAAGTACTTCCATTCTATGCAACTTAACCCATAATTTCAGCAGAATAACATAGTGGGAATCTAGACCAATAGCTGCTATAAACAACTATGTTATATATGATTCACTTTTAATTAACTCATGGTGTATACTACTTCAGTACAGACCTTTACATTTTAAATCACCTTTTTATGTTAAAGTGCATCCATGCTTCCTTTCTTCTACACACAGTACCATCACAAGCCTGCCTTAGTGCTCTAACAGGCCTGGAACCCACATCTAACCATCCTGACACATGAATAGCTTAAAATCAAATGTGAGCAAAGTAGCACAGTAGAGGAAGCAGACTAGAGCCTGAGCTGCAAGACTGAGAGCTGCAGTAAGATGGCCGTACTCGCACCCACCCTTTGGTTGTCTACTCCTCCCTTTTTTTGGCAGTCTCATCCTTGCTGCAAGGACAGCCTGCAGCCTACTTCACAGCCTGAAGAATTGAGCTAATTTTGATCTTCCTTAATGTCAGTATGCAGTTCATAATGGTTTGGTAATAATTTGGTGGACTAGAGAGTCATGCCTGAAGCAGGGACAGGAAAGACAGCTGAGAGTATGAACTAGTAGTGCCCATGGCTCAACTCCTGTTTTCAGAGGTGTGCTTTAATCTGAGGATGGAACTTGAAGCAGTTATTTATGTATAAGATGGTAACGGAGAGTCTTAAACTGTTACTCAGCCATGACTGGCATTTCGGGAGAAAGGCTAGTACTTGAGGTTGACTGTTTTAAGTGACTGTCCAAGCTGGGAGCCCTCACATGTTTTACTAGTAATGTATGCATGCCCAGGACTATTCTCTGACGCTGAGGCCAATAGATGTGGAACAGCCCACATCCACTGAATGCTCTTACCCTCCACAGCAGAGCGGCTGCAGCCGAACTGTTAACTGAGAACGGTTCATTGCCTGCTAACCCCAGAAATGAGACTGGGAATTTCTGGGGAGCTTTTTCCCTGGTTAGCATGGGCAAAAAAACATCACGGACATTCTAACAATTTAGCAGTACACGTGATCTAGGTCTAGTATTGGAAAACACTCCCTAGCACCATGCAATAATTTGCTAGCAAAGATGTAGCTGAGTGACAGCTGAGACATACGTCAGGAAAATGTTCCTTTCTGTCCCTCTTCTGCAAGTTAACAGAAATGCCTACAGGTATTTTAGAGATGTAGTGGTTTTGCTGGAATTGATGAAGTAAAGCCACACTGCTCATATATTATAATTCTCTAAGAAATGGAGTCCTTACTTTCTCCGTGTAAGCAATTAATTTACCTTTGTTGGTTTGCTGAGAAACACTGTTACCTTTTCAAAACTCCAAACTAACATGTATGTGAAAATTTTTAACCATATAAGTAGTATTGCTATTATCATTGCATGTACCATCAGGATAAATCCTATGGACTTTGATATCACTGGAACTACCACAGACATCAGAGGAGCTTTTCCTGTGTTCAGATTTTGAGGAGAGGGCCACAAGATTTTTCCCACTACTACAGCAAGCTGCATTCACTTGCCCAAACTGTTCCATAATCCAGAGAATTACTTCATTTACCAATAGAAATAAAAAGATAAAGACTAATAGTTGAAGAAACAAGCACTTTGGAATTTGGAGACACACCCAAATGTGATGGAATTGCCTGCAGCAACTATCTAGTTCACATAGCATTTTCCTACTGGCTAGATCTCCCACAGTACATGAAACCACTTCAGAATCTTCTAAATATTCTACTTTTAAAAAGAATGAGATTGTTTTTATAGAAGTGGCCCAGGAAATGGCATCGGCAGCAAATTCTCGACAAACTGATGAAACAGAGGCAAGCAGATAAATGAGATGGCTTGGCAATAGTATTTAAATATACCACACACAAGGTACCTCACAAGTAGGCCAAGTGTTAAGGAGCTCACAGTCTGTGATTCATACATGAGATAACTAATGAGAACTCCTACAAACAGAGGGTAGGAGAAACTGAGCACTATTTTATAAATAAGGTTCCACAGAGATATAGTATGTAGCCATTTCCTATTAAAATGTTTTTCTTCTTTTATTTTAATTCAGTAATCAGTTTACTAATCAAATCAAGAAACATAACTACAAAATCACAATGGCTTATTCTGTGAATGCCTTCTTTATAATATCTTGCAACAACATCCATCTAAATCGTGATTATGATCTCTACTATTTTAAAGCCCAAGGTCATAGTGATGAACAATTACGTTTTCTCCCCTGCTGAGATTTTCACTGAATAGCAAGCAGTAATAGTAAGGCTCTTGAGTGATATACCTGTGTTTTATTGCTTGGTAATGAGAGTTGATGGGGAGGCAATCATGGGGATTTGATGGAAAAGACAGAATTCTCTGACTTTTATAAAAATGAATATATGCTAAAAATGGGTAAGATTCCTATACACTGAAAGTCATTATATATTGAGAAAAAGGATATATTAATATTCTACCAACCAAAATAAAGCCTAAACTGTGCATTTTCTGAGACTACTTTTTAACCAAATGAATTACAAATCTGAATCTTATCCAAGTTCTTATATCTTTTTAGAATATCTAAAACAATCATTTTTCTCTTAAAAGTAGCAAATGTGCTTGGTTTCATTGAAGAATAGAGGAAGAGAAAGAGGAAGGGTCCATTCCTGGTGATAATTATTAAATCTGTTCTTCTGCTTATATGGATAGAGAGCCTTTTCTGGATTGGAGACATCTTGACCACATTATAAGACAGTATGATAAAGTCACTATGCCAATTCTGTCTTTAGCTTTTTGCACATTTAATATTCAGTCACAATCCTAATTATATTGAGCTTGCTTAAGTGGCAGAAAAAAAATCTTGTAGGCTTTTCCCTCCAGATACAGTGAGAGTACAGTTGCCCTACTGACTGTCTGGGAAGAAAAATACATAAGAGATCTTCCACACTCCTTTCATAGGAGCTAACCTTGAGATGGGATTCAGCAGAGAAGACAGAACAGAAAAGAAAATGGAACAATACCCTGACTTATCAGACAGCAAAGCAGAGCTGGAAAGAGAGAAAATGCACTCTGCTGTATTTTAAAACTTCTTGAATTCTCTCCCTTAGACTTCTGAACCCTCTTCTGGTGGTAGGGAGGAGAGAGTAGCTACCTGTCAGACAGTAATATGAGATAATAACTGAGTTAATTCTTTCAGGATTTATGCATTCTAAAAGAGAACTGATCTCATTAAAGCCCCAATGAGGTGCGCTAGTTACTTTGTTATTCCAAGTATGCTTTGGGTCTTCAAAGAGTGATCAGCAAAATAGCAAAATCTCAATATAAGGAGCTTCAGGGGAAGCAAAATGATTTGAAAAAAACTGAAGAAAACTGAATGCACCAATATATACTACAGAACTAGATTACCCAAACCTTAAATACAGCAAAGACAACCTGAAAGAACTGACTAGGTCACTAGACCCACTCCCAACAAACTGAAGCAAGCAAGAACAAGTTAGAGCTGTTTGCTAGGAATTCATTACATTTTCAAATGCTCTATAATAAACACAAAAACTGTAGTACAAAGATCAAAGCCACAAAAAATATAACATGCTCCAGTAAGACAGGAGAGCTCAAGAACCTCCTTAATTTTCAATGTCCTTGCAATAGGTTTCCAATGTTCTCTTCAGTGAACTATCATAACACAATGATCAATTAGCCTCTGGCAAATAACATCAGTACATGTAAGAACACCATCTCACTTAAATCACTCTAGGTTTAACAGGAAGTACTAATTTTCTGTAGTTCATGTAATTCCTTATCTTCTGCTTATTAACCACTTTGATGTGCTTTGAGTAGAAAACTCAAAAGCGGTTCTCCATATTTAAATACTCTCCTAAAAAGAACTACTATAATGCATATAAAACTGTTATAATACATGTATAAGCTAATCATTTAAGAATCTGCAATAGCTGAGGCTTACACACATGCTGCTCCAGCAGCTGATCCTCTATCCTAAAGGAGTTGTATGAAATAGATGTAATAAAGCACTCTAGAGGTCACACTCTCTCCTCCTTACCTATCAAGGGAGACTAGATTATAAGGTTAGACTACATGCCTAACTGTTAAGTAGCTAAAGGGCAAATTAGATTAATCTAACACCTGTAGTTTATATGCATATAGTGTGTGAGTGTGTACATGCATACACACTCATATATAACTGTCAGTAACAGACGATACTAGAAAACCAAATCATAAATGCATCTGGTTGCCTCTACAGAATGTCCGACTATAAGATCTGACATTAATTTATCTCTGTGACAGACAGCAAACAGGGACTTACCAAAATTTTTAAGGCTATCATTATAAACAGAACATTTTTTACTGTGTTGAACTGGTGATAACAAGAAACTGTATGTAAAGAAAACTAGGAGTATAATGTGTCATAAATAGGTCATCATCCACTTAATTTCCCTGATTAGTTACAAATCAGGGAAAGGGGAGGGGTCACATAGAGATTTTCCCTTAAAAGAGGACAAAGAAAAAGTTAAAAGCTGTACAGAAGTATAACTGCTCAAAACACCAGAATCATAGCCACTTGTAAAAATGGAAAAGGGAGAAAGACAATGGCTGTACAAAGGATGAAAGAATGACTAGTCTGTTGTTTTGATTCTCCCCAGAGAAGAGTGAAGGATACTTGGCCAAATCTTGATTCTAGTCTCTAATATAACGCTTTGCCTATAGTGTTTGGGTTATTATTAAAATTGGATAAACAGACTAGCAGATACTAATGCAGCTGTCAAGATCAACCAATCACCCATACAACTTAAAGTTGTGCCACACCTATCCTCAAAAAGAAAAGGACGCATTGGATCGCTTTTCTCAGAGGCCAGTGGAATTAAGGAGATACGAGATAGCTTTGTGAGATAAGCATGTCCTTCTCATGAATATTTAATTATCATCAGCTGAAAATTGGCTCAGTACACACACTGAAAGTTAGTTAATTCTGTTTGCCTACTGGAAGGCTTAATGCAAAGCATATATTTACAATCTGGCATTGCAGTGCTGATTTTCTGCATCTTTTCAGGCTATTGATAGAAAATGTCAATATGGAATCCCTTTACTACTCGAAGCAAGTTGGACAAATACTAGTGGCTACTGATTTTCGCAACATGGCCTAAGGATTTCCAAACTTCATTTATCTACAGGGTGAATGATAGGAAGTGTTTTGAAGAAATCCTCAAGAAGACTCAAGAATTCACCTGTTCCATTTGACCTCTAACACTGGTTTTCTGAGTTACCATCACCAGGTCATATGACCACGCAGTTTAATTATTTGTATAATGTTCCCATATAGTGCCATTGTCTATCAGATGGGTGATATGAGTGATGCATTCTGTTAAGGAAGTACAAAGAATAAGGTAAACAAACCTCCAACATAAATCTGAGTCCTTTGCCTTCCCAGCTTTGATGTTAAAATTCCAAAAGGGGGGAGGAGGTGCAGGAGAAGTCTGAATGGCTGCTTGCCTATCTAATATGAATGAAGTGGAACAAATGTATTTAATGTACTTCCTGCTGTGAACAGCATGAGGCTTCAACAATTCCTCTAAGGCAAAAAGAGTATTTGCCGCCCTGCAGTAAGGCTCTGTGCTCTCATGGCAACACTAGATACAGTAGCACGGAATTAAAATCACTTGGGAAGATAGTGACTCACAAAAAAAACTTGATGCAAACAAAATAAATGCAAACATTCACCTCTCAGCTGCGAACTTCCAATCTTGTATTCATCACACCTCTTCTCTTCTGGTTTCCAAATGTGATTACAAACCAAGAGTTTTAAATTTGCAATAAATACACACAACAAAACAGAACAAGCAAGCAAGAGTGCAAATCAGTAACCCAGCAATCAAAGCATTTGACTGGGAAAATGCAGAGCTTTCATTTGCAGGCCTCCCTGCAGGAACTACTTAGGCATTTTGTATCAGACTTGTTCCACACAATGCCTCAATACTATTAGGTGTTGGAACCAAATTACAGGCTCCAAAATGAATACTAACAAAAGAGTTTAGTTTCATTTTTTCTCCAGTTACGTCAAATGCCTTCAGAGTCACACCTTCAGCAAGAAAAACAGTGTGCTTCCAGGCTGATCTTGCTTAGCCAAGTGCCTGGGGATTAAGGCATTACCACAGAAGATTGCAGTTTGAGGGTTTTCAGGGTCTGAGACTAAATCCCAGGATTCCTCACTCCAGTGTGAATGAAAAGTGCACAGCATCCTGATCTTCCTTTTCCTGGATGCATAATATTAATCTACTATACAAATCGCCTCCTCCATATGAACTTTTTGCTGAACTCTGTACTCTCCATGTGGGATAGGCACGTCTTGAGCTGATCAACTGACCTGAAATTGTTTGTGGGTTTTCTATTCATCCCCTAAATCCTTGAGAGGCATGCAGACAAGGAGCTCAGTCCATTAATTCTGGGTAGATGCATTAGCACAACTCACATTTGTATGGACAATGATTAGACTTGTTTGTTTTTGGACGTTATCTTGAGCCTCTAAGTACCTTCTGAAACACTCTTTCAGTATTTATTTCTTTAGATTTTCTCCTTAAACCACTAACTTGTGTCTTACTATTTCACTATTAAACCCTGTATGTTCTAAAACCTAAAATTACTTTAATATACCCACTATCAAATCTCTTACTGAATAGTTACACTTGAATTTCTCCCTTAGGAAACCACTAAACAGATTGAATATATTGCTGGCTCACAGATTTTAAAATTACCTTTCTCAATTTCTAAATATACCTGGGCATGTTCTACATACTATGATACTTTTTTCAGACCTTGATTTCGCAGCACAGCACAGCTGTAGAAGTCCTAATTAAAGTATTCGGTTCCCAGGAATTTCTTTAATATACTTTGGTTCCACTAGCAAGTTGAATGCATCTCTTATTTTCTGTTTATTGTCATGATTGTATAGCAACTCAGCTATATTAGTTAGACCCCAGGGGGCTTTGCTAGAAATAAAAGAAGAAGAAAGGACTTTGATGATAGGTATTGAAAGTGAATGTTTCCTAATTAACTTGCATCCAATGCCAGTGGAGCTAATGTAGTGTTGCTAGTGCTGACTTGACTTCCATAGGAAAGACCTGACGTAGTACTATTAAACTCTGACCTTTGCTGTTTGTATCTTCTGACCTGAAGAAGTTGAAGCATGATGTTAACTCAGTCACAGTGTTAGGATAAATCAGAACTTAATGACATATTTGTCCAAAGAAACTTTGCTAAGTAGAAAATGAATTTAAACAAACAATAAGAATAATAGAGCAGCAGATGGGAAATAAAGAGACTAAAGGGGACTACAGAATTTAGTAAGATAACATTATTGTAGCTCCTAGACTGTTATTACATATGTGCCATAATTTTTATCCACCTTTATGTTAAGCATTTTATAAACACTGTTAATAAAAGCTACTTAAAAAGCTTTTTTCACATAGCAATTAATTACAATTAATTTGTGCACTGCAAACAATAATAACCAATGCTGCTTAATGTTAATATATTATAATATTAATATAATAAAATATAGTATTTATGTTAATATAAAAGTATATAAAATTGATATACCATTATCATATTAATATAATAAAATTTATGCACAGTTTCAGTCATGACTGCTGGGCTGTTAAACTGCTCACGTATTACATAAATGTGTGTGCTTATACAGACTGAAATAAGTGTATATATATGTGTGAATACATAAATATATAAGGTATAATTTATATACTATATATTCTATATATTCTGTATACTACTTTATACAGTACTTACATACAGCACAACAGATCTCTGATGAAACAAAAGGCATATACACCTTTCCATTACAATGCACTGTTTTTTTAAAAACTAAAAAAAAGAAGCTGTGATAGAAAACTTTACTGATAACTGAATTGTCAGTAAGCTTTTGAAAACTCTGGAATTTTCTGTAGGAGTAGTTTCATTGACACAGTGAGGAAAAAAGGAACACTTTTCCATATCACATTTTTACTGAATCCCCCAAGATTATCCATATTTGTTAAATAATTCATGTTTAAAAGTTTGCATCAATGAGGAAAGTAAGTTCATGACTGTAGTAAATATTAGACTGAAGTTCTGAAAACTGAAAGATTGTATACAAACCAAATTACTTGTCATGTTTTCTATTAGCAATGTTAAAATAAAAGAGATTTCTTGTTAATTTCCCTTATAACCTGTGGGAGTTTCATAAACTGTACTATGTTGTGATTGATTAACTGTTATCATTTCTGTTTCAAAGTCACTCTAGGTTACTGTTAAAATGAGTGTAGAAACCTAGGAGTGATAACATCTTCTTCTAGATGCTAAAAGCAGTATCTAAAAATGTTCCACCAGAGGCAGTGAGCTCCCCACTTGGATGGGGGATGCCCTGATCGCAACTCTTTTCTATTTTTCATAACCTCTTGGAGAAACATCCCCCCCCCTGAAACTTTCAGTATCTATTTTAAGATGTGAGACATCTTCAAATCTGTGTAATCAGCCTATTCATGGACATATTTTATATGTCCATGTTTTAAAGTCTTCCTCCCAATATTTTATGCTCTGATCTACAAATTGTGAAGTTTATGAATTCAACAATATTATTCAAAAATCAAGTTATTGTATGAAAGCTGCTGAAATAACCCACAATTTTCTATGACAACAAAGTCAGATAAACATGGCATTTCTATTTCAGCCTGAACTTGATACATGTCCTTTTACTTTACAAGGAGTGTTATTTCAAACTGCTGTATCTCATTAGTGCTATATCTGCTTACTCAAATGTTCCACAGAGAAAACAAAATCACCTCTGTCACAGGATTACCCATCAGCAATTTCAAGCAGACCAAGTATTTATGAGGTAATTAGATGGGTGTCAACTTCCTGCCTTTAAGAGCCACCTTTTATATAATAACAGTTTATCTCGGCATCAGACTTCCAAACAGTACTATACTATGTAATTCCCCATGTCAGTCTTCGGGAAATATGACAGTTTCACAGTCAATAGTTTATAGCCTCATGGAGAGGAATAAAATAGCTCATCCGTATTCCTTTCCCAGAATTTACAGTTGAGAGGTCAGCCTCCAAGTTCCATCAGCTCCATGCATAAACGAAGGCAACTGCACGAGGAAACCTTTTTGCTACCACTCCTAGAAACAGATTTGCCCCATCAGTGCTAGAGACAATGAAGGAGAGCCCTGAGGCTGTAATAGTATTTATATATACTTTCCCAAAGCAATTGGTGATACAGCATGTGCTGGTCCTACTCTTCCTCAGTTACAGACCTCTAATTCACCACCAGAAATATTTCTTTCAAAGCAATACATTAAAACCATTGACTACTAGAGCAAAGGAGCAAATTCTGTTAACACTTCCTTACTGATGTGGATTTCTAAAGCAACACTCCTATCTTTTGATTATTTGCTTTATTAGAAAGACACAGAAAGCATACCTGGACACTTCTAGGCAGAACATAAATGCAACATCAAATCAGAAGGAATATAGTCTCCTCTTAGCAGCTGCTACATGGTTTCTGGTTCATCACTTGCTCTTATCTGGCCCTTTGGAGCATAATGATCAATGGGCCAGAACACTTTGTGGATGCAACCTCAAAATCATACATGTAAGGGTTCCCATGCAGTGTGACATTTTGGATTATATGTGTTACCATGGTAGAATGGAAAGGTACATCCCCTAACTCCCAATTTGCTGATGTAATTTTTTCAAGGCTTAAACTATCTATACTAAAAACACATAGTTTTCTAATAATATTTTCAAATCTCTTGATTTTTACCACCAGGAGAAAGTACAGAAACCAACTTCTACATGACAGTTTCAGTGTGCTTATACTTCTAGCTTCTGCCCTGCACTGGGAATATCACCTTGTCACATTATGCCTTACCATCATCCTTGTCAGGTACAATGGTAATCCGAGTTCCTGGGAATTCTGCACCAATTCTTCCACCCATTGGCATGCTTAGCAAAACATCAAAGGTTTCAGCCTCTTCATACAAGGAATCATCTATGATGACTATCCGACATATTTTTTCTCGTTCATCTTTGTCAAAACGTAGAATGCTGTTATGATCCTCAGCTCTGGATATATAGTCAGAGTAAGAGAGTACAGAGGTTGGGGCAGTGCCTGATGCAGTTCCTGTGGCATAAAAGGTAGACAGTCACCACAGATACAGCAATTATAATGATCCCCTCACAGAGGCTGAATTTTATTTCCATTATCTTTTAAATCTCTGTTTACATTTATATGATAAGATGGGCTGAGATCTCTGACCAGGCTACCTTTCTAAGCTTTCTGGCAAACTACTTCTACTGCATAACATGTCCGTAGCAGACATCTGACTCCTCAAATTCATCTGCAGCATTTCAGCTGGAAGGAGTTTTGTAGTTTATCACAGGAGACATAAACTGACAAAGGACACGCTGTATCAAGGCCTACAAATGAACTTTAGCATATTTTATCAGTGGAGGTTGTTAGTGGACAAGAAATTAATTATATCTAGATACAATATGATAAAAACAAATTATTTTGATTCTAGATCACCTCACCAAAAATGTTTCAATTCTACAAATGAAAAGTAGCAATAAAAACACAGGTGAGGAAACCACATACTCTATGGGGTTAGAAAAACTCCTCATGGGTGTAATTAATGGGAGACTGGTGGGGAGAGTAAGGAGAAGGATATCTATTAAGTAGTATTATTCTATGATTTTTTTTTAAGATACAAACAAGTACAGGCTATCATGGGCAACTACTTCAGTGCTTTCAATTCTAATTGCTTTCAGATAGTAGGGGCTGCATATAGAAGTCTTGCAAAAAGATAAAGAACATAGATCCATGTCACCTCCCAACAAGAAGCAGCAATTTGGAACATGATAACTTTTGGGCTGTATTCAAAAAGATTTTAAGACAGATTGCAAAGATGAATACTTATCCAACTGAGACTGAAGATATTTAGATAAAAAATTATTATCAGAGCTATAAACATTATGCAATAGATGGAACAATTCATCTTGCTTTTTGCACTCTTTTCCATTTTCACTTTTTTTTCCCCTATTTTCGATTCTACTACCTTGTTGTGTGTAGCAGATAACCATCAATTCCTGGCTCACATCTCCACTTCTTCTGACTGGTATAAACAATTCACCAATATCTTCTTCAATAGTATAAGTGGGTTGAGGAATAAAGACAGTTGATTCTGCAGAGAACAGACGCATTTCTTTACGTTGTGTTATGGCCTCAGAAAGACACAATTGAAATAGCTAGAAGCATCTTAGTATATTCTGAAATGCAACAAATAACTTGAATGTATCAGTGATAGAGCTAAATTTTAAGAAAAACTTGGAGGGTGAGAGAAATAGAGTTTCTTGGTCTTTTTAACTATCAGAAATAGAAAATAATATCAGATCACTAGGTCTGATCTCACGACTTCCTACAAAGTTTGGAAGACTGGTCCACAAGCTCTAGTCTATTATTATTTCCATGCTATTTCATTAGCTATTAATCATAGAAGTATCACTACTGTAGCCCACATACAGGCAGTGGTAAGGTCATTCTTTAACTTAGAACATTACGATAACCATGGCAATCATTTGGCACTGAGGATGCTTATAAAGCCAGATTTAGCACTTGCAATCTTATTTTGAGTAAGTGTGCTGGTACAACATTGATGACAATAGGGATGAGATTCAACTCCAGACTTGAACATCTGACTTGAGTCAGCTAAGTGTTTACACTCCTATTTTATTCAGTGTAGATCTAGCCAGTACAGTCAGCGGAGTGTGGAGAGCAATCTCCTGCTAAAACCTATCAGGCCCAAGAATGTCAGATCCTATTTTTCAGGAAAACGCATTTTTAAACTCTTTCATTATTCCGTACTCATACAAGCAGATGACTGTGTTTTATGCTGTCTCTGAGATTCAGGATCCATTTTGTTCTTGTTTCCTCAAAAACTCAGGAACAAAGAACAGTTATATACAGAGCACCTTTATAGTCCCAGTAGTGTACTTACAATCTAATTAAGGCTGCTTTAATACTGAATATAATTCTGCATAATATCAAATCAAATGGTATCTGCTGACTTGCACAAAGCAAATTATTTCATTATTTCAGAGTACTGTGCAAAGAATTTTCTGAAAAATGTAATGTGATTTCTTTGAAGGGATGTTCCAGGTTTTATTCCTCCAACTGGAAAATACTACTAATTTTGACTGAAGGTCAAAAGCCTGCCTTAAAAATGCTGTAATTCAGGTTTGATAAGATCTAGACACTTTCACTATTGCAGCAAGTCAAAAATTCAATATGAAAAAACAGAAAAAAACAACTTTTCTGTTTTAAAGTAAAAACAGAAGGTAACATTAAAGAATTCATCTCTCCTTTTATGTTTCCCTTTACAATTAAGTTGATAAAATTAAAAACTTTATCTTTCGAATAAATGCAGGAATGTGATTTGTTCTGTGCTTCCTGTCTCTATTACAATCATCCAATTCTGAATAAAATCACATTCTAAAAGTTTAACAGACCTTATGAATAACATAAAAGATCAGAGAGGAACAATCTGCACCACTGATTTTAAACTTAAGGCTGAATCTCTATTCTCCTCAGCTAGCATATGAAAACACATCCTTATTAAATCTTTTTTTGGCATAAAACATTAGCTAATTTCCCCTACACCAAAGGACTGGTACAGCTTCCCACATAAGCTATTTTGGTATTAAGACTGCACTATTCAAATCAATGAGTTTTAAAGTCAGCTTCACTGGAAAGAGGATAAAACTCTTGATGGTTCCTATTCAGTTAGTATCTGAACTTGTTATATCTGGCTTTTTAAAAGATGATTAGGAAACTAAATCCTTCCCCTCAAAGGGCTACATATATTTTCCCTGTAGATACTCTTTGATTATGCATTTGATTTTTTCCTATGCAAATCTATTACTTTGCTTATAAAACTACTGCAAATAAATTACTGCAAATTTTCTGGGACTATAAATATTTTATTGTGATCCATGAAATAGGAAAATCTATTGTTGGCATTAGGAAGCCTCAGGCTATCCTGATTTGTCCTATTTCATGGACTAAAGGTTTTATATACAGATCTGATACATTTTCAAGCCATTTCTGTCTCACACACACTGCGTTTCATGTTAAGCACTATTTGTCTCAGTGACTAAATATGGCTGTCAGATAACTTTTGATTTAACTTGCATTTGTACTAGAAACTAAAAAAATCTGACACAGTTTTCCTGCTCAGTCCTCTTCAAATGTTAATTAGGAAAGTCTATATAAAACAAGCTGTTACGGTCTTCTATCTCTTGAAAGATTCCTTAATGACATTTTTGTGTGATCATGGCCCACAGGTTCAAGTGTCTGGCTGCAGTTGAAAAGCAAAGCCACCAGACTGCAACCAGAGCACATACTTTTTTTTTTATAGTTTTTTTCTTCACCTACATTTAACTGTCACTTTATATGTTCTTGACACCTCAGCTGTCAAATGTTGTCCTGAATGCAAACTATTTGGACATGCACACTTCCTGCCTTTTCTCTTCCTATACTGTGGCTAGGGCTGAAGTAACTTTTGCAGATCTCCAGGAGAAGGGCAGCCAGAAAACCTACGCTAATTTTGTACGTATCACTTATGTTCAAACCTGTGTATCAGCAGGTGGGAGAGGAGTCACCTAAGGCAGTATCTTTGCCCAGGTCATCACCTGCAAAACAAATTTAGTATAGTTGCTCACCTCAGCTGTCAGTCAAAGGCAGCTTGTGGGAGACAGCAGGCAAGCACTCAGTGAAATAATGTGGTGCAAAGACTGTGGTACTAGAAAGTGAGTGCTCATAACGTAACAAAGTACTACACAGCTGTAGAAACTCATGCCTTGACGTGGTGTAGCGTCCCTAGCTTGGAGCTGTACTTGGGCTATTGAACTTTGCCTTTACAGAGATTCTCAGCTTGATAGTAAGGCCTAACTGATGCAACTAGTCTGCTTCAAGACCCAAAATGGTTTGGGGTCTACCAGCTTAGACTTTCCTGTATCACTCTCTCTCACATGAATTATCATGGCAGAGTAAATTAATTAGCCTCCAGCCATCTGTGCAGATATACTCTGTGTTTGCAAACACATTGGTGTCTTCTGAATTGTTGATCCTCCTGAGGTTAGAACATTATATGGAGTTGAATCTAGACCAGTAAACGCCTAAAATCTGTAATGTTTCTTTCTATAATTATTAAATACTATTCTGCTTTTGCACCCAAATCTAACATGAAATTTAGCACTCTATATTTAAAAGAAATGTGAAAATATAACTATGCTTTGAGCAGTCTGCATTATTTGAAAATACATGTAGAGCAAATGCACTTCTGAGTTAACCAGAATGGCTTGTAATTATCTAAATGTGACTCCTCAGATACTGAGAGAAGAGTATTCAAATCCAGGATGGTTTTGGAGCTGGAAACAGCAGTTTTACTGTTGATTCTTTAATTCCTACAGTTTATCTTTTGGTATACGCACACATTAGCAATACAGTTCTGGAAAGGTTCTTACCATCTCCTGGGTCAATAATCTCCACTGTAGCCACATCAGGAAATTCGAGGACTGCCATGACAGGCTCAGAAATAACAATTTGAAAGGACTCCGAGTGTTCATGTTCACCGTCGCTTAAAATCCGTACTCGCCATGTAGCTAAGGTTTGGCCAGGGTTAAACTGCACCTGCTTCTGGGCTTTTCCTCTGAAGTCCTTATCTTTCTTGGCAGTACCATCTTTGGTACTAATACCTGCCAAAACCGGAAATTTAGATCATTAAAAACATCAGTTGTATTTTTCTCTCATTACTTCAGCATTAAAAAAAAAAAAAGAAAATTTAGAAAAATATACTTTTCCCAATTTAAGACTGCTCAAGCTAACCCTGTTCCTCTATCAATTTTGTACTGGTGTCACAAATGAAGGTGAAAGCAGATTGATTAACTTAATTAAAGGCAAAAGCAAAACTAACTACTAGAAAAGCTCTAAATTCTCTGAGCTGACTGGCAAGTTTACATTTCTAAAATGGCTTTTCAATGATGTTTCTCTCCTGGTTCAAGGCTGTCTGAAAGGCCTTTGTGCAAATCAGACAGTCCTTTAGAACTGTCCCCAGTTCATGCATCTGGCTTCTGTTCCAACCACACAGCACCATCTAAATCTAAAAGGTTCTCAAAAGAATTCAAAAATCTATCCTGTTCCTTATCTCTTTCTTCCAACTGTATCATTTAATATACTAAAACTTACCACCTCTCCCTACAAACTGCCTTTCTCAATTCCTGCTTGCTTCTCCTCCTTCATTATAGCCAGTATTTTATATAACCTCTATATCCTTTCAGCCCTGCATACGGATCAGAAAGGCTAGTAAGTATCTTAATCAATATCTTCTATGTTCTTTTCAACTCTAATTCCATTTTGCAGGACTGAGGTAGTCAACCAAAGGCAAATTATTCAAATTTGTTATTCTTGCTTGTCAGTTCTCTTTTGGGAGCTGGAGTCAGCTGAATTCAGAAAAATTTTGTAAGCATTGTTATTTGAAAGTCAGAAGTCAAATCAGTATTTGTTAACCAGTATTAGAAATTAATTTAAACCACACATTTAGACTTTATGCAACTTTATGTTTTGCTTATCTCTATCATTCTTTTACTTTCCTTAAAAGAAATATATTATCAAAGTTAATTTACTGTTCAAAACAGAGCCTTTTAAGTTAGATTCATTTAATTAATCCCTAATTCCTGTAAATTCCCTAGCTAGATAGGTGGCCTAACTACATCTCAGTACTTGGAAACTCAAATTCTGTTTCAGAAAGAGACTTAAACAGAACCCTCATTTCTAAGGAAGAGCCTCTGCTTCATACCAGGTAAATGCTTACATAATTGCACAGTATCAGCCTCAAATTGAGTGCCTTTTCTAAGCAGTGTAAGCCTACCAGGAGTTTTGACTTGAAAATGTATAAGATGCTTTCTGGTACAAATGCATCAGCAGTGGGGATGCAGAAGTAACAGAATGGGAACAGATCCAGAAGCTAGAGATAGGTGTAAGGTTGCAGAACATGATAAGACAATCTTTTTTCACCTTTTCACTCCCCAGACACTGCAAACAGCTTTCAACACCTCCTGTATCAGTCCCAATTGTCTGCCAACATCGACTGAAGAAAATGAGCTTACTGCTCATGCACATACTGGTGACAGCTTAATCAGCCCAGCTCACCACTGGTTTATTTATTCACAGCTCAGCGTTTTTTCTTGGAAAACGAGGTATGACAATTGCTGTCAAGTTGCTACACACATATTTTCTCATTATAGAGAAAAAAAATCCAGACAGGAACTGTATTCTGTGAAACAAATACAATATTGGTACCAGACCTAGGCACCTGCTCATAAAATAATCCCAAATTGTACAGGCAATTAGTTAGCACTGCTTTGTATTAAAACTTTTCACTTTATTCATAAGACTTTACTTTAAGACTTCACTTTATTCATAAGTTAAGAGTTGCACTGTTTTTTTAATAAAGGTGTGCTACAGCTATGAATACTGTTTATGGATGACACACTTACAGGTTTGTATACACGGACACATATACAGCTGTACAAAGGGATGTTCAGTCCTTTCAAAATACTTCTTCCTTCTTGGCGAAAAGTGGACAACAACATCTCAGACTTCTTATGTCGGTTTGTGGGAATATAGTGGCATAGTCACGTAATTACAGGAGACTGGCTACGAATCTAACGAGATTTCTGAAGGCACAATGGTACTTTGGAAATTATGAGTACATATATATTTGCTTATTTAAAAACAGTTTTTAAAATCTGGTCCTTTTTCATTTCAATATTTTTAATATTGTGCTTTGTTAAAAAAGTGGCAATATACTGTATTGTCAAATGCATTCCTTTAACAGGAATTCTACTGCAGTAGGAATTGCGGAATTTGACTTAAAAAAAAAAAAAAGAGCACTCCATACTGGGAAATCTGTTCATCTATTTAAGTTCTGAGATATTTCTTATAGGTTTCTTCATAAACTATTCCTTAGTTGTAAATATTTTTATTTTCTTCTGATTAATAACCCTTAGCAAATGTATTTTTCTTGTTCTGGTGCTCCAGTTTGAACATCATCATCCCTAGAAATTTTATATTTTTTAGAACTCTTTTAAATCTTAAACTCTCAATTATTCATTTAAAAATACTTTGATACTGTTCAAAAGTATAAAGAGCCTCAACCTCCAAGCATGCTATTAGTAATTTCAGCCCCAAAAGAATGTTTTCCGTAGACTGCACTTGCTGTCCTCAGCTGCTGCTGTTTTCTACCGGCTGAAGGCAAGCCAGCCGGAGGAACTTTCCCTTAGGTCTTCACATTTGGCAATAACATCTTTGTTCTCACATGATCTACTAAGAATCTGAGATATATGCAATACAGCAAACACCTCAAACACCATCTAACAGAAGCATAGCAAGAATACATTTCACTCTTCTGTTTTAATCACGTTCTGAGTAATAGAACTTATATATATGCTCCAACTTGGCTCAAAACACATATATTCCATTACCAGAAGTCATAAACTTGTTCTGCTAGTAAACAAACAGTTTGTCATAAACAGAAACTGAAGTATTTTCCACAATTGCATCATGCAAACGTTGATATTTCTAAACACTTCCAAAATGTACTTATTTATAAAAGAACAATTTGTTGCACTATTCTTATTTTAACTTTATAAATTTTGTGCATTCATTTTTATAATTTTTATATTTATACTCAACTAAATATTATTTAAATGATTTAAATATTTTTAAAGATTCAATGTAAATAATGAAGTTTTTTTAGGAGAAATAACATTCTGGGGAACTAATTAGAATGACATGCACTGTAGTGAGCTTCAACTCCATTGTTGATTAACCAGTTCTGTTTATAGGATCCTTTTCTCCTAATATTGAAGCCAACAAAAATTTTAATGATTCAAACCCAAGGAAGAAGAACTGGGTCTTGGGCTGCTAAATCAAAAATGAATTGCAGAAGACCACAAAAAGGTACATGTGTGAAAATTTCATCATATAATTCAAGAAAGCATATAATTAGCTTAACAAAAGATACTTGCTTTAGTAAATAAACATACCACTTTGTATTTAGCTTGTTCAGCATTATACACCAGTAAAAGGATAAAGCTGCATTGATATATTTTCGGAATTAGCTTGCCAGCCACTTATAGAAGCAACTGATAGGACTGGAACTGAACTTACTTATAAAAGAGGTTTCTCCCAGGTAACCTCTCCGTTTAAGAACAACATCAAAGTGTTTGGAGTCTTCATTTACTAAATAATATTCCTTTTCTAAGGAGATCCATGCCCAGTTTAGGCGAAAATGTTGATTCTTCAGCTTATTGCCCCCTGCAAAATGAAATGATAAAGGTATTTATTTATTTTTCCTTTTTGTTAAATGCTATTTTGTTCTTTTGAGATTAACATATCCTGTATCCCAGATGAGATATATATCCTAGCTGGCCATTACAGTCCAAGCATGGCAAAGGTTTGAAACCAAGAAACAAGAACTCAGTGTACTCCTGATGTACTTGGTACATATAGGAATATATTTTATCTTAGATCTTTATCTCAGTCACATTCAGTCCAAAGAATGTTAGTTTTCTATGAATTCATGCAAATACATTTGGGATCCCTTTCCTAAAAATTATAAAAATTGCAGCTGATCCAAGGTTCTGCAGAACTGTATTTCTATTTCCAAAAGATACATTACACAAGGCAACATGTGGAACTTCCTAGATGTGATTAGACTGCCTGAAGCACAGGAAGGCCCTTCTTATCCTGAAAGATCGGAGATGATACCTACCATCCTTTGGTAAGAGCAAATTTCAGAGGGATTCTATTTCAAAACTGAAAACAGAATTAATTCCTGCCACATATAAAATTAACCCATTTACCCATATAGAGTGCCTCTAAAACTGAGGATTTTGTTCACTAAACCGGTCAATTTCTAGTCTTATTAGGTTATAGATTATACATCAGCTCTGTATGATACAACATATTTATGACATAAGTTTCATATCTTACTAGGAAAAAGTTTCAACAAGATTAAGTTTCCCTGATACATGCCACACTTCACAGCTAAGGTGTTGCCCTCCTAAGCTTACATGCTTGTAACTGTTGGGTTAATCACACAAGTGTGATTGCCCCTGTCATTAAAGAGATCTGGAGAGACACAAATGCTTATTGGCATTCTCTTTGTGATGACCTGCCTTCATGGTATCATGAGTGCCCCAAACTAATTGAGATGCTGAGATGTATTTTGCAAGTTAAATTTTCAAATAGATCAAAATGAGTCCACAAGGCTTTTTTTTTTTTTTTTTTTTTTTTTTTTTTTTTTTTTTTGTGGGCACACCTGTAGCACCACAATCCTGGAAAGAGAGGTAACTCCAGGGATCCTTTCCTACGTCTCTAATTTAGCCACTGCACAGCAGCTTTCCTGCAGGCTCAGTGAAGATGGATAGTTGTTGTGCACTCAAACACTGAGAATTGAAAACTCAGTAAAGCAGTATGCTCTGCTGGGGAAACTGAATGGTGAACATGTACCATGGGCTCTAGGTGATAGTTCTTGACGTTGATGGCAATGCCATCAAGCGGAAGATCAAATTTCCTCTCCAAATGATGGAAAGAACCTTCACTGTACTTCTCCCCAAACAAAAACGCCCATATATTCATCAGCAGAAGCTCATTTTTGAAGCCCGAGCAATGCAGGAATACGGGAAGTATCATCCAAAGTTTTGGAGGGGATGATTTGGAAGCCATTCAACTCCAACTGCAAAACACTGAGTACCAGCCTGCAAACTGAGCACGTCTCAGCCTAATGTTTTGCCCCCAGCAGAAATGAAGCTGCTGTGTTTACATTTAACATGATTTGTACAACTGTAAAACAGCAATAAGTGCTTATTAAAATGGCAGAATATAAAGATTTTATCTTAGTCTAAAAAAAGCATTACAGAAACAACAAATGTAAACAGATGGCACTCTAAGATCCAGCTAAAAAAGCCACTTTTTTTTTCCAGTTTGTAAGATAAGAGCTGAAAAGAGGTAGCGCTCATTTCACTGGCTACAGTATTTGTACCGAATATAGCAAACTAGATTAGCACATTTCTGATAAAATATAGCACTTCTTTACTTTCTCATGTACACATTACCACCATCTGCTTACTAGTTTTCCAGAGTAAAAAGGCACTTTTTGTCAGTGTAGGAATTCTGGATGCCACAGATAATAACAGCGGGGCCAGTCAAGTTCTGTGCATCATTCCATTGGGTGTGTTTGCCAGCGCTCAGGAGAATGCTATAATTTCTGTAGCAAGAATAAAATAAATTGTTCAGCTCACTGAAGACAGATGTTTCCTCAGCAACTGTCTTTTGTGAATGCTGGCTTGTGTGAAAGGATGTAGTCTGATTCCCTTCCCACAAGGTGCTGCTACAGAACAATATTTGCTCAGGTAAGTATTATCTGAAATGTGCAAATAAATCCCTTTAGAATGTAAGACTTTCGTACAAAAGCCAGTGAATAAAATAACTGAACAGCAGAGAAATATATCTAAGTATTTCAGTTCACTCATGGCTTAACTACTGGAGGAAGAGGCAAATGTGAAGGCTGGCTTTCCCTTTCCAGTTTCTTCGATTTTATTCTCTTGAACAAATACGCAACTTTTTCATCTACTTCCACTCTGCTTCCAAGATAAGCCTCTCTATTTCTTTATGGAGCTGACTTGTCCACTAGAAAAGAAAAACCAAACCACCAAACTTGTATACTCTCTCCAACATAAAGGCAACAGTACTATGAAAATGAAAGGAGGGAAATGGTCATCAGAGTGTTATGCTGCACTCCTTGCCCTGCTTCTTTCTGTTCTTTTCATCTTTATTGTTACAGAGAAAGGGGAGCCTTACAAATTCACATACCAAAAATTGTATTGAGCACTACAATAAAACCACCAACCATAGTGTTAGCTAAATCTGTACTTACCTTAGCTTAACTATATTCTATTAACTCAGTAAATAGCCGTGCCTTCGCATTAGTTTCTTGGGACAAATGCGAGAGAATAATTTTTGTCTGTTTATCTAGTGAGAAAAGCTATGTGTATGTGTACCACCTTTGAACACACTGGCCAGTTTAAACCTAATTTGACAGAGGGATAAAAGCCTCTAAGATATAAAAATAAAGAAAATTGCCTGACAATTAGAGGACAGAGAACCTATTTCTAGCTCTACTGAGAAAAAAAATGTTGCTTCAAGAGCTCATTTCATATTAGAAATGAGAATATCAATGACAGAGAGAGAAATTATAAATACCCTGACTGAAAAAAAAGCATCTACCAGAGTTTGCATTGTTTTAGATAGAAGAGATTCCAACCATAAGACAAAAAGTCAAAGGAAATCTGGCATCACTCATTCCACTGCACAAAGAACTAATGGTTTAAATGTGTTGTGGACACAGGCACACTACCTATAGCTCACTTACACACATCTCTTATGTTTCAGTTTTAGTGTTTCAAATAGTTCAGACCTAAATGTGATCTATATTTGCATTTAATTGCATGCCTTGTCAAGCTCAAAACACTGGTATATGGCAAGACATAGTACCTCAGAATGGTGCTTAAGGGCTTTCCAAAAAGGAATGGATGACCATCTTATCTTAATTGCTGTAATTGCCTGTGTGCGTATATTTTCGAAGTAGATACCTTGTAGTAACAAAATACAGTATTAACAGCCCACCTATAGTTCAGGAATCATTGTATAGCATAACTACAACCATAGCAAGACATCTTAACACATCATGTACTTCCTCCCTCTTCCTCCAGCTCTTTCCAGTTCCTGCCACTGTTTGTTCATTTGTTGCCATAGACCTGCAGCTTTTCCTTTTTGGCTCAGAATATCTGACCCCACTGGACGCTCCATTCAGACAGGGTTACCAAAACTGGCACTACTCTGTCCTTTCCCTTGCTATGGATCTCCTCACTGTAGCAGGTACATGAAGCATCTGAAAAGGAAAATCCACTTCTGAACTTGAGCTCAGCCTGCAGTGAAAACAGAGATATAGAGGACAGAAAAGAAATCTTCCATCTTTAGACACCTGTTTCATTTTTTCAACCTCTGACTGGCCTCTTTCTTCTGTGTCAAGCCAAGTTAGTTACTATGTACCCGGATAAAGTTACTTTAACAGTTTTATTAGAAGTAGAATCTGATGTGAAATGTAGAAACCTTTGTCTCCAATATTATGATTCCCCATTTAGTTGTGAAGCTCCCTGTTTCCAACCTCAGTAATTTTCATGGCTTTTTGATCCCCACACTATTTGGTAGTCACAATTCGTGGTTTGTATAAATATGTAGAACACAGATAACAAATAAACTTTATTCAATGCATTGGACAACATATTATACGCTATTTTCTCTGCTATGAAAGATCATCAGAAACAGCCTATCTTGTAAAACTGCCTTAATTTCATCTAGAAAAACTATTTGCAGAAATGAAATATGTAAGCAAGACCAGCAGGTAAAATCCTCCATTAAAATGCTTTAAATTGACTTCAGCCATGTGTAAGTTAACCTAATAATTTTATCCAATTAGAAACCCATTAAAATGCTTCATCTTTACAAGTCTTTCTCTAATGTACCGTAATGGAATCCAATCACTATAATAACTTAGTGAACTCTGCACTCTTCTGCGCTCTGTCTGCCACTGTAACTCAATATATTTGCAGAACAACCAAACCCAACCCCCCAAACTAGCCCCTAGTGATCAGGAACTAAAACAATGGTTTCTCTGACTTCTCATGAGAAAACACGCACTTCCCAGCACCATGGAATTGGCTTGCCTGGAATGTAATTGCTGGTATCCAATGAACTGCAGACAGTTTCCGTCTTTCAGTAGTTTCTGTAACCTTTTTTTGCTTCTGTTTCATGTCTACCCCCAAGAAACAAGCTGGAATGGCTGCGTTTGATGGTGCTCTGAGTAAACAAATGTTTGAAGTCACGTAGTAGAAAAAATATTTGAAGAATACTCTATAGTTGCTTTATCAGAAAAAACAGATGGGGAAGTGAGAAAAGAGACATGAATGGAAAGGCTAAACAGTGCATATTAAATTTTGATCCTTGTAAAATTCAGCTAAGCGTAACTAAGCAGGTCTCCAAGCACAGTCTGGAGATTCATGCTGGGTTAATTTAAGGAATTCCCAATTCAAGTTTATGCCCTGTTCTTCTGATGGAGATTAACCAGTTTCTGATTAAGAGATTAACCAGGTTCTCATTAACAGAAACTGTGGAAGCAAACATCCAATACCTCTTCAGTCACTGCATTTCATAGCTTTACAGCAGTTTCAGTTTAAATCAACCTCAGTATAAATTAGTTTACCAAGAGGCAGGGTACCTTCATTCTGTTGGCTGCACTGAGAGGCTATGGGCTTTCAAAGAGAAGAGCAAAACAGACAAATGAGTAGGGAAAACTTGTTACTGACCCTGGGCTGAATCACCAAAGATATATGCTGGAGCAATGCGTGTGGTTGAAAGCCTGTAGACCTATTAAGTGGTTAGCTTTGTAGCTGATTTCAAGGGAATCCAAAAGATCACCAGTGGGTTTGGGTTTTTTTGCTGTAAACAAGCTCTGCAAGATGCTGAACACTTATCTTCCCACTTCTACAGCTCCAGTTCAGGATGATGACTATGCAATAAGTTCATGGATTCAGAGGTACTATCGAAATGCTTATGCACACACTTATGTGCACAGCTGAATCAGTGTCCTTGACGAAAGGAAAGACATCATACAACCCTGAAAGTTCTTAGCAAGACTGAACAAACTAGAACAGGACAAATATTATTCAAATGATTCTTCTTCTGCTAATCCATCAAAAAACAAAGCTGTTCACAAAAAGACTGACTCTGATTAATCTCTCTACTGAAAGCACTGTTAGGGAAGAAATTTCATTGTTTTATACAGTCTGAGTCTTTTGGGTGTATATAGCTTTTCATATTAATATTGTAATAAATTTATTTTTAATGCAAAAAGTTAAAAAGTTCAATTCAAAATTTTCAAAATGAATACTTTAATTGACCTATGCTCAATTATTCTGCAAAATTTTTAAGAATTTTGACTTTCTGACCTAATTCTTCAATATTTATAGCTGGGGAAGATATATAGAATAGCGTTCACAGAATCACCTTAGCCAATACCTTCTGCAGACAGTCACACTCTAGAATTTGATACATCGCATTTCAAAGCACACATTTAAAATATGTCAGATGCAGCCTAGATTTTCCTTTAAGAGGGCAAAGAGTTTAAATGAAATTAGGGGTAAACTACAAGTAAACCACTGACAGCTCATTAGACACAAAAAGTACATTTTTTAGGCATTTCCCAGGAAATACAAATTGATAAATTCAGGAAGGAACAGATACAATACTTGGTCTATGCACATACCAAAGAGAAAATATTACATCACTTTAAAACATTGCAATGTACACAATGAAGCCACACAGGCTACTGTGAAGACAATGACAAAAAGATCTGATGTAAATCTCATTGACACAAGGAAAAGATCATCATACAGTTTATATGAAAAGATTTCTTTGGAAATTGAAGGTACTAACTGCCACAAGTAGCAGTTCCACAGAGAGTAGATTTACTAATATTTACAAGTCTGTTCTCATTAAAAATCAGAACTCACAAGGTTTTCTTTCCTGACGTACTTTGTCTCACTGAATGTCAAGAGGAGTGACATGGTCATAACAGAACACGCTCAAAACAACTCATAATCAAACTCTAATCTCTGGATACATTTACTATTGAAAA
Organism: Dromaius novaehollandiae; assembly: GCF_036370855.1. NCBI lineage: Eukaryota > Metazoa > Chordata > Aves > Casuariiformes > Dromaiidae > Dromaius > Dromaius novaehollandiae. The sequence goes on from NC_088098.1 coordinate 191,050,833, forward strand.
AAAACATAAGGAGACATCTAAAAGTGATGAAAGCAAGCATATTATGGGATCAGGACACACTACAAAATAATGCACAGCATGAATATATTATATGAAAGCCTGAAGTTATCCTGTACTGAATGAACCTGCTCTTGCCCAGTATTTGAGGTCAAACAGTCCTGGGCAGGCTGGTGTTCGGATGACAGACCTTTAAGGAACTGACAGGCACACACCAAAGTTCATGTTCTCTTGAACACAGAAAATGAAAAAAAAAAAAAACCTTTATTCTGTCCTGTTACTGCTTCTAAACTGATGAACAGGAAACAAAACAAAACAAAACAAAAAAAAGCATGCTATCTGTCTCCTGATTGATATTGCCTTGTTTGCTAGCCAGTTATGAGGGATTCATTTTAACTAATCAGCAGGTAGTGATCACTTCTAATAGCCTTGATTTGACAGTAATAAGGGAAAAGGAAGAGAGTCAACTGTTTGGGAGCCTATCCTCTCTTCTGGAGACCTAACTCATGTAATCAGGTTCAAGAGAAGCAGGACAAAACCCAAAATAGGGGATGGGCAGCAGAGGAAACATTTGGAAGGGGACAGAGGACGGCTGCAGAACAGCATGTCCTTCTAGACCTAGAAGTGGGAAGGTATCAGGAAGCAGGGCTGTCTGTAGACTGCTGTATTAGTAGCACTTCACTCTTGCTAAGGTTTGCTCTTGTTGTACAGATGAGATAACTCTGTATTTTGAAATGCTGTTTTATGTTATTCTATATTGTATACATAATGACCATTGCTCCTCTGCAGAAAAATTTTCAGAGCGGCCAAATTCAATAATTCCTACTGAATAATCACTACTGATAAGCAATATATTTTTGGTCAGGTTCCAGTGTAGAGGAACCTAATCAACTGGCTTCTGTTCCAGAACAGGTAAAGAGGAGACCTGTCACTAAGGCTAGGATTCATTTAATCTACTTTTGTCATTTAAAAGACAGATATTCAATTTAAGCTAGCTGTCTAGGCACAACCAATGGAAAGAAAAGCATCTCCAAGAACTATAGATATATCTAATAGGATGGAGTGGATTGCCCTCTGGAAGGGTCTGGCTCACTCCATTGATTGTGAAGGGAGGCTACAGAGCCAGACAGACTAGACATCTAACATTCAGATATCTAAAACTGTGATTTTCATGGGTGCACAAAGAAGACTCCTGAGAAAACTCCAAGATACAACTAGTCCTGAACTGGTGAATCTGCAAATTCAAACACTTTAAAATGCATCTTCTGAATATTTAAAAATAACAAAAAAATCTATTCGATTTAGAAGAATTATTGTCTTATTAAACAATTATTTCTGTGCTGTCATTAAACTGATAACCATTTTGTGTAACTAACTTCACATCAGAAAAATAATTTAAACTTTTTGAGTAGTAATAGAGAAAACCCAAACATACCCTCAAGCTGTCATGTCTATCATTAAACAATGCCCATATTACCTAAAGCAGAATACCTGTTTTCCTAAGGATCCAAACCCTGTGCCTCCCTCTGAAGGAAAAAAAAAAAAAACCCAACACCTGGATTAGTAAGATTTCATGAATGCATGGCCTGCAGCAACATGTAAATTTATTAGATCTCTGGCAACACATTCTTAAAATAAACTTAGTAGTCTTCAGGTTTCTGCTCACTAATTCCTTTTGTGGTGCCAGACAAAGACTTCCAAAAAGCTGGCTCCAGCTGAATCGAGAGCAAGGTTTATTTTATTCTATCAGAAAATAACGGGCCTGGCGCTCCTTGCTTAGATGCTGCCCCATATGGGACTTTCTTGTGGTTTATACCTGTAAAGTAGTGCCACATACCCATATTAGCTCACAATAAAGTTACTGTCATTGAACAGCCTAGTCAAAGTGTTAAATTTGAGGGTCAGAGGCTATTCACAGACTGAGACTTGAAAGTAATCAGTAAGATCAGAAATGTATACTGCAACCTCACAAATAAAAGACATTCTATTAGAACAGAAGCCAAGAGAAATATACTTACAATCAAAATATTATCTTACATATTGTATTATTTAAGAAATTCCTTTATTCTGGAGAAAAAATCTACTGATTTCCCTTTCTTTAAATCACACTTCCTTAATTTAGGCCCTACTACTGCAAACTCCTTCATATGTGCCTAATATTTCAATGCTTCCAAGTACTGAGTACGTGACTGGGTGCCATCTGAAACTGAGGTCCTTCATTTTGCATAATGAATTTGCAGTAAGTATTTGTGGCAAAATAACTGGTAAACTTCTCTGCTAGTTGAACTTTTTAACTCTGACTGTTAAATGTTGTCTTTTCAGAGAATTCCTTTCCATTTCAGATGACAATCCAGACTCAGACCTACAGCCTTAACAAAAAATGTATGAGAGAAGTATTAAAGACATTGTTGTTATTTGCAAAACCTAGTATGAATAAAATGGAACAGCTTTTCCATTTTAACTTGACTTCTGGACAGCCGCCTTCTTGTAACTGAATGAGCACCTACAGGAAAACTACTCCTTTAACTCCATGTCAAAGTGATTGAACTAGTATTTTATTAAGAATTTGCTTCTACAGATTTGAATTCTGGAACCTTTTCTGTTCTGGCAATACAACAAATAAAATGCCCGACTGACTAGAGGAGAACAAATGCCAGGCAGTTTCACTTTTAATTCATTTCAGATTAATTGTTCCAGGTAATCTTGAATACTTAACTTTAAATATTATTTGATTGGAGAAACTCCTTTGTGGTGGTTTTGATCCCTTTTAAGCTATGCCAACCCTATAACCTTTTACAAGTGATTTAACCCTACTCAGGAGGGGCAAAGTAAAAACATAGAAACATACAAAATAAAAACAGCCATTATTGATACTGAAAAAGACAGTAAACGGTTCCTTTTTAAACCATTGTAACTTTGCCTTAAAACATGCCTTGCAAAGGAGGTATTCAAAGATATTAGTTCAATAAATCACTTCAGTTTTATTTCTCCATTCTTATTTTATCTTAAATTCCTATGTTCCTAATACTGCAGTCACAGTGTATATAGCACAAGATGAGAAAAGAGAAAATTTGGGAGAAGCTCAAAATTTCTTCAAAGATTCACATCAAAGTGTAAAAAATCTGTCTAAATATCAAAATTAAGTACAGAAAAGAAAGTACTTCTGAAATCAGCTACAGAATCCAAATTCCAGAGTAGCATGATCACTGGGAGTTTCCCAAGAGAACAGCCCAGGCTCCACAGAAATATTGCAGAAGGACAGGGGACAGAAGTGACAGTGAAATTATGACAACTCAATCCTGATAATATATTGTTTCCAACACATTCTTTCTATCTCTTTCTAAGCATATGCATGTAATCTTTACTCGTGCTTTGAGACAGTTAAGTAATTAAATGAAAGCTGTCAACAGAAAAACTCCAGCTTTAATATTAAATTTAATTTGTGCTGTTACTAAAGTGGTTCTATGTTTTTAGCACACAAAAGATTTTAAAAATGAGTTTATTTAAATACTGTTCACATTTTACTCAGCTTTAAAAGGGATGACAGATTAAAGTATTATTCCGTGTCTTCAAGTACTAGCAAAATAGTGCAAAATACTGCGGCATCTTGATAATCGAAGGGGCATATTTAAGGGCCTATATTTATATTAGGTTTGGTAAAATTCTTTTTTATAAAATTACATATTGACCTTCAAATATCAGGGTAAGTTTTTGATGTGCCAAGCTGAAATATACTTGGCAACACCCAGGCTTCTGGGAAACCCTTGATCAAGATTTCTAAGACCATCCCCCCCCGCACATACTCAGAAATTAAAATCCTTCAGCTTTTTCCCAAAGGCAAGGGAGGCAATGCTTCCAACAGTGGCAAAGTCCAACTCCCACTGAAACTGCTGGCTATCGCGTCCAGGCAGCTAAAGGCATGGCTTGATCTGCAGTCCCAAGTTTACATATTTTCCCTCAGCTTTTGTACAGAGACGTGGGGAGGTGTGACTACAGCAGTTTTAACATGCCAACTAGCAGAAACGTTTCACATTATGGGAGAAGGTGCTCCCCACCCTTTCTTGAAAGGCAGCAGCTCAGCACTCTCCTGTTGGGACATGACCTCAACCTCCTGTACGTCGCAGCCACACCTGATAACATTGCTGGCACGTAGAGCACAGCACTTCCCTGGGTCGCAGCACAACCAGGGTGCTTGCGGTGCCCCTAGGAAAACTCCTCTCACCTCAGCCCCCAAAAAGAAAGCAGCAGCAGCAATCCCAACTGTGCTGATGAGATGGTGCTGACCTGTCAGCCCCTACCTCCTCCTTTTGGTTGGCCACGTTAAACTTGTGCTTTTTACATCCCTTCATGGCCATTCAAAACATTTATATCTCCTCCCCCCACAAAAAAATTTGATAGTACCTTTGCTACCTAATAGGATAGCTACTACTTGTAATAGGCAGCACCATGCAGGAGAGCCAGCCATGGACCTCAGGAGACTCATCCCACCAGGAGCACCAGGAGAATGCCCACAAGTGCAAGGCAGTGAAGAACTGTGGTACAACAAAGACAGGAGCACAAAGCCGAGGCGACAAGATGACGAAGCTCACCAGTTGCTCAAGCAGATTCAAAGAACGTCCCAGACAGAATCAGCCTTGGCAGCCCTCCTGCCAGATAATTTTAGAGGGCTGCTCAAATCCTCCTAACTAACAGTTGCCTTCAAACTACTTGTGAAAGCCTTACTGTTTAGGAAAGTGAGCTCTCCCTTGGATGACTGCAAGGGCACTTCTCTCCCTTCTTCCCTTGATTAGAGAAGAAAATTAGGCACTTATTTGCAGGATTGCTTCATTAGAAGTGTATGAGAGTTAGATGCATAATTTAGATTGACTGAGTTTCTTGCTTTGTTTAATAGGCCTGAACAGGCATGGATGTCAATTGATTTAATATGAGCAGACGGGACTGCAGAAGCATTTGTCTTCACCCAGATAGTTATGTAATTCATAAAGTGACACTGATGGTGGGGCCACTGTTTGACATACATGGAAAATGCAAATCTGTGCCCATCTATGAAAGCTGGATGATCAGCTGGTCAAGTTGACAGCAATCCACTACCGATCTTCCTGTGCAAAACAATCTACTCCAGACAAACGTATACATATTAAAGCAAGATATGGCAATGACCTGTTTAGAGAAAAATCTGAAATGATGTGTGATATATAATAAACCTTGAATCCTTTTAACTTTTACACATATAACTTTAGTCATACAAATGGCCACGCCCTTACTAATCAATTTGCTACCTGCTACAAGCTTGTCTGTGCTAGAAAAAACTTTCCTACTTTAACCCTTTGAAAGAATCAATATGGCCAACAGGTCAAAATCCTATCTTGCCACTTGGAGGCTGGATTCTAGCCTTAGTTTTCCAAAGTACCACTTACAGCATAACTTTTTAAAGAAGTTTGTTCTTGTCTATTATTTGTCTACCTAGGCCTCTTAGGCCCTTTGTTTGTAAAGTACAATGGATGAAAATGGTATATAAAATCTGAATACATAAAATCTGGCTATTATTTTTAAACTGCAGTTCCTTTCTTCTCTCTACCCCAAGCCAACAAGTGCAGATGTATCAGTGTAGAAGTGCTTATCAGTTCACGTTATTGATAGGACTAGTTCCACCTACTTTTGTATAACCATTAATATGTTAATCACTCCAGTTATTTTTTAGTTATCCTTCACACCGGAAGAGAAGGCAACACCACATGTAACTGTATGCACGTAACCATACGTAGTCTTTGCTCTTTAAGTTCTCCAGTCCAAACTCATCCAGTCTTCTCTAGCAAGTTTCATTCCAGTAATGATCTCGGATCTCTATTCTAATGTTTAACTCTGTAGGAAATCCGACCTGAAAGGGATTTCTTAGATCACTGTCTCCCATGGCCAAAGATAGCCAGGGGGTATAATCCTATTTCTCATCACAAACTTATTAATCTCTATCTCCATCTCTGCAAAGCAGAGACTTCTTGCCCTTCTCTCCAACTACTGCAGTTTGAACAGCCCTTCGAAAAGCGATGACTAAAACTGGACACTGCAGTCCAGAGGATGTCTCACAATTTTTTTTTCCCAAGCATCCTGACTCAAGAATATCAAGAGGACATATTCTGACCTTGAAAAGTCTTTATCCAAACATGTATCTAAATAATCCTGATCTTCTGATATATGTTGCAAATTCCTCAACTGCTGGAATTTGACCAATAGCTCTGTTCTTCACATACTCATATAGTAGCTTCTTGGAAAGTTAGTGAGACTAATAGTATAACATGATCGTGGGAAAACACCTTCTTTTCACTTTCTTTAGTTAATAAGCAACTTTCAGGGCAAGTTGGATAAAAGTCTTAATTTTAAAGAACAAAGCAGGGAGGGGTGAAATGAAACCTGAGAGTGTACTGTCTCAAAAACTACCTGTTCAATGAAGACACATTTGCTATAATTTAACTTGCAATGTGTACTGCCATTAAAGAGGTCTTTACTTGTAGTCTCCTTGTCCTTTTATTGACAGATATTTCAATTTACAATTAGCAACATGCCTTCATGTACCTTGGTACATGAAAATGGAGGCAAGATACAGCAGTGCATCATGCTAGAGACATGCAAGCTAGCTCCAAATGAGCCGGTATGTCTAGATGGCACAAAGTGTAATGCCACAAAGCTCAGGTCCTGCCAGAATCAAAGCTTTTCCAGTTCAGTGCTCTGCTTGCCCTACCTAGCCCTGCTGATTGCTGATTCCTGAGCTAGTTGATTAAGATCTACCTTGAGCAACTCAGTAAGGGATTATGCTGTTCTATAGATGGAAAAGCTTTATTTCAGCTGGTGGGAAACAAATGAATTGGGCAGTTTTTATCTTGGTTCTCTCAGTGTTTTTCCACAGTGTGCTCTACAGGTTGATAGATAAACTCTTCTCTTTCCTACCCATCTGTGACCATGAAAAACACTTTCTCTCTGGTTTGTCATCAGACGGCCTTCTTGTGGTAAATTCAGTAATTGCTTATATGGATATATTGGCAAAGTCTTCCATTTATTTTGAAGTTTTCATTTAACACTGTTCAACAACTAGAGACAAGCAAGGGTCCCAGAAATATTTGTCAGATAAATTTACAGCCAGTTTCCACACTTAAAAGTGTCCTCACAGAACATCCCCTTTTCTGAATGACTTTTTGATAAACAGAACAGCAGCTATTTAAATGTACTGGAGAACAGGATGGAAAAGCTCATTCCACTGCCATGGAACAGTCTAATTTGGACTATGATTGATCTTTTTCTTCCTGAGACATCTCAGAACACAGCTACTCAAAAATTGCTGGATAATGAGATTCATACAGTGCATTACATGAAAAAGATATAGCCTTTTAGGCTAGTCTTTTGCTCCCTTATCAAATATGCAACAAGTTCTGAATAAAAAAGATGTTATGCATAAGCGCATGGAAGCCCCACATAATGACAGTGATTTGCACTACATGTAGATATTACAGAGATGCTTATAACTCTGGTAATATTGCAGAAAAACATTTAAAGTTTGAACATATATGTTAATGGCTATGCTATATTTCAACTTTAAAGTAAATATGTGGTCCCTTCTTAAACCATGCAGATCTGAGCAAGGCTAGCTTTGTAACATCCAACTTTCCACTTTCTGGGGACTGATACACTAACTGACCTTAAAAGCCTTGTGTGAGAGAAAGCCTAAAATGTCTAGAGAAGAGTATTCTGTAGACATAACATCTGAAGTCAGACTTGGCATTAGCAAGTCCTTGTGCAAGTAGACTAGAATATATTGGCAGGGAAGTCCTTATATCTTGGGTGATTCTGCCATCTATGCACTCCTTTATGCTGAAAGATATGGTGAAAAGAAGCTATGGTGAAACCAAAACCGAGGACAAAAGAACTAAAGGAATTTCACTAACACTACTGTTGGCATATCTTTCATCATTTCTGAAACTGATACATATTTTTTTTTAATTAGGTAACTATTTAATGTCCAGCATCTGGAAAGCAGGAAGGCTGACTTCATTTTAGCAAGAGAAAATCACTGCACCTGTTTGTTCCTTCCAAATCTGAAAGTGTATGTTCTCTCTGCTCTGTTTCCTTAAGAGGGCGTATACATTGAAAATATTTTCTCCTCACAGATGGTCCTACCTGCCATTTTCCAAAATAAAACAACTGCCCTGCAAGGCATCCTTAGTGACAAAGGACTCTAAGGCCATTCATCTCTTTTGTGCAAATACTGTACCATAATTACAATTCTAATACTTACTCTCCATAGATTTTTTTTTTAATCTCACATACTTTATTATCAAACTGAATCTTAATTTCACTTTGCTCCATAATTCGAACTGTCTTAGTGTCAATCTGATTCAATTGATTTGGGTTTGATGTAAAATCCAGCCTTTGCAATAGCTTTCAACAAGATGACAGAAAATCCACTTATGGAGCAGTAAATCACAATAAAACATGACACAAGAAAGGAGTGTAGGGGAGAAAAGAAAACCATTTGAAAAAACAGAATAAGTCTGAACAGGAAATAAAATAATAGTTTCCTATATAAGCCTGATATCAAAAGAAAAGAAGAAAGTGTAACAAATACACCTTTGCCAGATCTAAATTATTTAGACCAAGTTTCATCATAGAATATACCCCTTCACTTAGTGTTCTAGTAAAACCACTGTTCGCAAAATTTTAAAAAAGAACAGATGTTAACATAAATACTGCAAAACTTTCTGTGAACTTCTGCTCCTGTGAACCCTGTAATCTCACCACCTATAAAGTGATCACCAACCAAAGGTCCTGGGGAAATTTTGTGAAGAAACAAGACAGAATCATAATATACGGTGATGGAAAGACAACTAAGTCTGATAGGATAGCTAGATGAAAGAGAATACATTTTAATGATGTTTTGAACACTGTATCATTAGCATCATCTCAACGTATTTTTATAAAGTGTATACAGAAACCTGAAGTATTTTTGAAATCAAAATAAATACAAAAATTAAAAAACATGCTGTTATCAAATTCCCCAAAACAGTATAAGATCTCCCAAAATAGATATTAAATAACAGTGGATATTTATTTTAGGTAAGCATCGTACATCTGTGAAAAAGCCTAACTAATGAGCACGATGTTTAAAAATAAGAATTACTCAGTTTTATAGCTCCAGATACTCATAACATATTTTGAAATCTCCTCTCATAAAATGAGACTCAGTGAAACACTTTCATATGAAATTTGAAGTGTAGGGCCAGACATTATTTATTAAATATATTGAATTCGAAGTGGCAAAATGATAAAACTTCTCACCACAGGAAAAGTATCATGTGCCTTCTCATAACTCTAAGAACCATGACCAGACATTCAATCTTTCTCTCTCCACAAAACAAACACCAATAAATACACAACATGAGGGAGAGGCAGCGGGAGGCATTCAGTGAGGAGATTTGCTAGAGTATCCTTCACCTTGCTGCAGAATTTGATCTCAGAGGTTAACTGTTTAGGAAAGTTTTATCTGTGTCATTGCAGAAGATAAAAACTGAAAAAGTTTAGATCCTTTACTGTCAAGCAATTTAGAGTATTGGGGTCAATAAGAGAACAGTATGTGAAAACTTTCATTATCTTCCTAGAAAATCTAAATGATATGTCAAGCAAACAGCTTACAGTACTTAGAACTCTTTCAGAGACATACCCAAGAAAGTATAAAACTTCTGACTGTGGTAAACCTAATATTTATATGCTTTAACCTTTACCAGAATATTAGTATTAACAGGAGATGAAAAATTATAAATGTTTACGTTTTTAGTTAATATAATTTCTACAATTCCCTCCACACTTAGCATACAGCAAACTTAGGATTTCAGCATACTCTATTTCTAACACCAACAGTGAACTCAAGTTCAGCTTTCATTTCTGTGGTTTGAATTTACCTGATAGGCAGTGTAAAATCCAATTATCAATAAACAACACAATATGGCTATCGATGTTAACACCGATGTTTCAAGTCACGCTTGTGTGGAACATGGAAAATATTATTAATGCTAAAGAACTTCACACCTGGTATATACAAATGATTGATGTGAACATTCTGATCATGCAAATTGAGCCTGGAGGAAGTGATGCTTGAATATTAACCAGGTCTCTTGGAACCGTTCAGTATCTCGGGCTCCCATACAGAATGAAAGATGAAGAACGTGGAGCTCATATGAATACCAAGATCTGTACTTTAGCTGCTCTCTTCTGTAACGCTTCAAAGCAGTGCCCCCTACATACAGATTAACTCTGAAAACACACGAGTGACTTTGTTCAGGATAGTACTCTCACTGATATCAAATCTATTCATATAGCTAAGTATGTGAATGGCTGAGCCAATAACAGATACTTGCTGGAAAATCCTTTCACTGTTTACTTATGTACTAGAGAATAAACACATCAATGTTACAGATATTAGGGCAAAAACAGGAAGAAGCTGCACTCTCCATCTGGGTGAGAAAGAATCTGAACGTGTTCTTTAGGTTTCTTTGCTCCTCTTGGCCTTGTTACAGTAAATGCAACTAACACACATACACACAATATAAACTTCACATTAACCTCTGGCACCAATTAAACTATCTCAGCATTTCATGTTTGTTCAAGTTCGTTTTAAATGCAGTGATGTTTTAATAGTACATGACAGTGCATGCAAGGGAATCACCATATTCTCTTGCGAGAAGGTCATGGAGGGTATGGAAACAATCTCAGATCTGACTCAATTTCACTGTTTTTTACACTAATCTGAGCCTACAATAAAGCAAGGCTTGCTTCCTGCTTACACAGTAACAGTAGGGGCACATAAAAATCTATCTTTAAAACACGTACACTTTGCACACAAAAGGTGATGGTAATCATTCCAGACACATAGGAAAATAGGTCTGCGAATGAAAAAAAAAATAGCAATAAAAACTGAAGGAGATTTATGCAAGTATGAGATACAGGGCCCCAGCATGATGCTTCAGTGCCTCACAATAAGAAGTAAAATAATCAATGTCTAGACCACAGGCTTTATTATTTTATCAAGTCATCTCACTAGTTGTTCTACTTGCAAGAACTTTATCACATATTTATCAATTTATATATTAGCTAACTACAGATTCATCTTATTGAACCTGGCATACTGGCTTCCATTATCATTTTTAGCTTTTTGATTTCTTTCATACAAACTAAAATGAATTAGTTTGTATTTTAAAATGCAAGAAATCCCATGAAATGTTTTCTGTATTCAGTTAAAACCCCCCCAAATATTAAACACATAATACAATTAGCTAACAAGGCCAACCATTCTGAAAAGACTCCAGCCCATTCCCTCTCTACTTTAAATGGGGAATTTTCTATTTGTTTCTGGCAAATATCAGACCACACAAATGGACGTTATACAACAGTCTAGTGACTGGAGCAAAAAATGTTGGAATTCCAGACTTCCCCAGAACAATGATAGAGACAGAATGAAAGCACCTTGCTTCCACCAACCCAGAAGCTCTAGTCTCATGTAATTAACATAATATTCACCAATTTCAGATGTGAAAAGGCTTCGGGGAAGAGGGCTAGTTTTGCAGTGGGCAGGACCTCAATACAAAATCATAAGCAAATTACAGGTTGCAGATCAGCATCAATAACATGAATGTTAACCTAAAGGTATGAAGAAGTCAGGACAGTCTTTGCCGTAATGACATTACATGCTTTCAGAGATTAACAGTATTAAGTATTATGGCTGCAGCTTTCCTACTCATCATCTTCTAAATTGTTTAATGTATCTTCATGCAGAATTTCACAGTCCTTACCAACAGAATCAGGTTCTAAGACTGTGATCAACTCTGTCTACACTTCAAGTCACTCCTATCTTCAAGAAAGGCAAGGAGGCGGCTCTGGGAACTGCAGGCCAGTCAGCCTCCCATCGATCCCTAGGAAGGTGATGGAGCAAATAATATTGGAAACCATTTCCAAACATACTAAAAAGAAGGTGATGGGGAACAGTCAGCGTGGATTTACAAAGAGAAAATCATGCCTGACCAACCTGATAGCCTTCTGCAATGAAATGACTAGCTTGGTGGATGAGGGGAGGGCAGTGGATGTTGCTAATTTTGACCTTAGCAAAGTTTTTGATGCTGTCTGCCATGACAACCTTATTGACAAATTGATGAAGTATGGACTACATAAGTGGACGCTGAGGTGGACTGAAAATTGGTTGAACTGCCGGGATGAGAGAGTTGTGATCAGCCGCACAAAGTCCACCTGGAGAGCAGTCACTAGTGGTATCCCCCAGGGGTTGATACTGGGGCCAATACTGTTTAATATCTCAGTGGAAGATATTAATTACGGAAGTGGAGACAATTAGGACACTTCCATCAAAGATAAACTCTTGATTTGACCTAAAATGCTAACATAGACATGTTTATCCTCTTGGAAACTTAGCTGGAGTGTTTTCTTGGATGAAATGGCTAAAGGACACTGGTTACTCAAGCCTTACCATGCCATCATTTATGTTGCTGCTGAAATAAATAACATGACTCTAAGCGAGAGTTATAACATTGAGGGCGAAATTCTCATAATGACATGAGATTGGGGGGCATATCATTTACTTTTAGCCACCTAAAAATGTGACAACTAAGCTCATTTTATATTCTTTAAAGAGAACAAAAGAAGAGAGAACAATTCATCATGTTTGTCTTGTCTTAGAAACTTACCTTAGCATGCACTGACCATTTAGACTAAATCACTAGCTTTTAGATGTTCAGAGTTCAAGGAGATGAATCCAACCCTGGATCGTGCAGTAACCAATACTAACACAGCACAGCACAGCACATAAGGATCAGTTTTGTCCAGCTAACTACAGCTGAATCACTGAATGAAGGGAACAGAACAACCTAATTCTACATGTTCATATTCATAAAATGCCACATAGGTAGCTAAATATAAGGTTTACAAACTGCAATCACATTACAGGCTTTAAAACTAAGACATCAGAGTTTTTTACTATAAACAATAGAGCTGATGTTAACACAAAGAAGTTTGAGCACAGATGTGAAATATATTTCAAGCACTATAAAATATTCTAATACCTCACAAACAATAAAACAATGTAATATACATTTTAGTTTTTTATACAGCATATTTTGTACAGTATAAGGTTAGCACAGTATAGTGTAGCCTGTATTATATATTGTATACGGTTAGCACAGTATTGTGAAGCTCTTGTAAAGGAGTTTAGTGGTTGTTACAAAATTTACATTGTTTAATCAGGGTTTTCCTTGAAATTAATCTTATTCCCATAACATGGAAATTTAGACACCAAACTCCTTCTCAATGCAAGACAAAATGATATTGTAGAATACAAAAGCATTTCACCTTAGTTAAATAGCTGGGAAGAAAAAACTCTGCAGGCTGCATAGTGTTTAACATGTAATTATTACTTCACATGGAAATGAGTCAGATAACTGAAATTTAACATAGAACCTAAGGGAGCTAAAATTACAAATAAATTCATTAGTGCTCTAGCCACCACATCCTTAACAGATTTACAGCTGTTAATAGATAAGTAACATGAATGAAAATATGCAAAGACATTCTATTTTAAAAATGAGTTTTTAATCTGCAAGCCTTTCACATGGAATCTAATAAGCTGATCTTATTATACCAACAAATGTCAGATTGTTTTGCCAAAAACATAGCCTCCATTTAACCCCCCCAATTTTTATCTAGATTATATTGTATAATGTACAGAGTAATTTCCAATAGAATAGAGCCATATTTTTTTCTGTGATTTTTTTTTAGGCTTCCTTTTGCTGCTTAATCATACTTGACTACTATTGATAGAGCAGCACAATTTATTTTGCTGCAACTTACACTGTGACAAAGTTGCTGTACCTGCACAGGTCTTAATATTTAAGCAAGGCAAGAATAGTGAGCAATAGTAGTATTTTTATCAGACCTAATACAACTAATTAGATTTAAATGAGTCAAGTGGCACATTTTTAGGCATGCAAAGCAACAGATCTGAAGAAGGCCTTTCATATCTTGCAAAAGTGGATCTGTTTCTTCTAGTTAGAATAGTTATATTACTAATAGCTTCAAACCTAGTAAGAGATGCCATCTTTGCAAAAGCCTTGCCATGGAATCCTTGTATTCATATTAAATATGACTAGGTGGGAAAGACTAGATAACAAATATTACAAATGATCCAAGGCTAAACAGGCAGCTCTGAGTATTTGTATTTCTGAATATCCTTTATTTTTTTGTGTGTCAATTTTTAGTTATTTGGCCATTTTAGAATCACCTGTTTCCATATATTTTGGATTTTCTTGGTGAAACAAATCTGTTGAAGATATCATGAATTAAAATAGGTAAATCACATTTTGGTTACAGCAACAAATGAAGACTGATGCAAAATTCAGAAATGTAAAGACAAGACAAGACAAAGTTTCTGCAGGGCTTTTTTTCTTGAGATGTGGTATTTATTTATATCATATTCCCAACACAAAATGCACAGTTTCAAAGCAAAACCTGATTAACTCTTTCTGAAATTGCAGAACTGAAGACAATGGAACAAGTAAGGCTGGAAATGATGAGGAATTATCTGTTCTACAGGTTCATGAAGACCATGTTGCTAAGCTAGCTTTCCCTCTCAAATTTTAGAGGAAGACAAAGAAAAAGATACAGTAAGTTCTAATGAAATGATTGTTTGCTTTGGAGTTCTTGTAATTGCACATGAATATTGGTGAAGTTTACTTTTCTTCAATTTGTGGTCAAATATGACAGAGAAGAATGATATCAGGAACCATTGTACGCAGTCCCCATATCTTCAATGGAAGAAAAGAGAGCCTCCTTCTAGAACTATTACTGCACTTTATATTGCCTGGCAAAGAAATTTCAAATTGCTCTCCGAGCCAGGACTATATTAATTTAAAGAATATTTGATGAGCTAATGCCAAGAAGGGCGAGCTAGCACAGTTTCTGTCAGACCAGTACATTTTTTGGCCATGGAATAATGCCACAGGGTCAAGTGAAGTTCAGGATTCTTATCATACCCATGAACTTAGTTGCTCAAGTAAATGCACTGATATGAAGAACCCTTGAGTCTTTTTGAACACCAGGAAAAGGGAATAGTAGCACCCACCAAAAACACACGAAAAAGAGCTTCTTGCAAATTTTCTAGCTGAACACTTTTTTTTTTTTAATTAGAAAACAGAGGTTAGGCAAAATTGAGTTATTTAGGGATAACACAATCTTTCAGTAAATCTTCTGATGGAGCAAGGGTTTGCTTCCAAAACAGTCAGTTAACATAGTTTGCAGTAGCTCAACTACAGAGAAGTCACCTTCAGATCCTGAAACCAGTTGAAAATCCAGACTGCTCAAAAGGGGAAGTTAGCTGAGCTAGGAATCAGGGAATGTAATGAGCTGGCTGGACTAGAAATCAAGAACTCCAGAAAGCCTAGTTCTGAGCTGACCACAAGACAATGATGCCTTAAAGCTGCAAGTCTTGAAAGTGGATCCAGCACAGAGATGTGAAGCTGATATATGTCCCTGCAAGTTTCAGAGCTGCTGGTTACTTAGGTTGCCTAAGTTCTCTCTAACGTCAGTGGGGAGACAGAGAGGTTTCCAGTATGTGATACAACTTACCTGTCTTAAACCTTCATCCTAAACCCAGATGACAGTTTATCAGCCTGAAAGGATGAAGCAGGGAAGCCTTATGGGCAAGCAGATGCCAGGAAGCACTGTTTGTACATATCATTGCATTAGAAGTGACATCTCTGAAGGAAGTGAAAACACATATTGCATTGAGCAGTTGCGAGCAAGTGCCTTTAAACAAGGAAATTGTACTGTGACTACAAGCTTTAAAGCAGTTTTTAAAGTTTGGCCAGGATTGAATCTAGATTTTGTCTCTAAGACACTAGCTTTGAAAAATGAACTTGTATTTGGCCTGCATTTGGTTTTGATGATAGCAGCTTAGGTACAGAAGATACTTTGGGTGGTGGCTGGTTAGAACTGAGGTATCGAGAATAGGTTTCTTCAGTAACAGCTTGTTTTGCCTTATATTTGAAGGAAGAAGGAAGGATTATGTCACTGAAGGAGGCATTGTTCACATCAGAAAATAATTGCAGAAGACACTGTTATATTCATTTCTACCATTTCTCTCTTGCTTGCACTGATGTATCTATCTCTACCAGGCTGCCTTCAGCCCATAGGAAATGCCAAATGATACTAAACACTGACATTCATCTGACCAGAACTGTCTTTCATGGGTCCATCCAGTCTACACACTGTTCTTTTTGCTGACTTCCCACTGAACTTTGACTCAAGGTCAAATTAAAAAACTTTTCTTATCTTCAAGGGGCTTATTATTCAGCATATTTAAAATATTGCTTAAAGTTTCAGTTTGGTTGGCAATACAATACTCTTCAGGCACAATGGATTTTTTTCTCCCGAAGGTAAAGCCTGTCTGTGCAGGAGACAGAGCTTGCTTGGGAGATGGCTTGAGTTTGTGAAATGAACTCCCCCTAGCAACGAAGAACCATCACAAAATCTTCCAAACTGAGTCAGAGTACACATCTTTGACTTGTCTTTAATAAATACATAGCATATATAGTAAAACCCAAAGCACTAGGTTGCGCTGCACACACCATTCAGCCCCCAGGTGAAGACAAGAGAAAGAACATTTTGTGACAGATGCTAATCATGTTAGTTCATGTACTACTGGAAGGTGTTTGGATTCAACAAGAACGGGGTGGGGGAAGTGCAGCAAGAACCAACACAGAGAGAACAGCCTCCCCATCACTCACGTTCTGACACGGCCGATAGAACTGCTTCCCTGCCCCAGGGCACTTCTCCGTGCTTTATCAAGAACATATTCTCTTTGCCATCTCCACAAGCTCACATCTTAAGTAAATTGAGTTGACAGTTTATCCATCAAGCCACCTTCATAAACCTAGCAACATTACAAAAAAACATGTAAACGTAAGCTTGACTCTCAATAAACAAGAAATCTGAGTATAAAATAATAATGACAGTAGAGTGTATTATCAATAAGCTTAATCTTAAACATAAGGTTCCCCAAATATCCACATGTGCTTTCTATTAGCCATCTACAGTTTTCCTGCTACGTTTCCTAGGCTGGAATACATTTCTGTGGGTTTATCAGTTCCTTCATTCTTATTTCAAGCCAACTGAATGCTATATTGGACATCTGTTCATATGTAAATCCATTTAATGCTCTTGATAGGGTTTCAAATTCTTGTAATCTGTAAAACTTTGTTTAAAATACACATCTCTATTTAGAAGTAGATTATTGCATTAATCCTATGCCAGAAAACTGATCTTAAAGGATAGTGTCTGTTCTCTATTCTAACTGGCCTTATGTGATAAAACAATTGCATGTTTTATCACAAGCAACATCTGTGTACTCCTTATCCAACTGCAGACATAAAATAAAGGAAAAGAAAGAGACCAGTTGATTTGATGGATGAATGAAACTAAATACAGTGTGCAAATGCTGTGTGTCTTGCAAAATGGTCATGAAATTGTTTTACACACTGAACAAACTGACAGTAAAACTTTATGCTGAATGCTTTATTGTGTTGCATATGTTTTCATTTAACAAAGTATTTGTCATGATTGACCTTGTAATCTTATCACATTTCTCAAAGTGACAGTTTCAATAATAATAAGCTGCAGTCTAAAGAAGCTTGCTGGTGAGATCCATACATTTAGGACCAAATTCTACAGTCTTTTACCAAACTGTCTACTCAAACACTGAAGCCAATCTTTACCTCAGTAAGAATATCAGGATTGGTCTCTGGTAATACAGATTAAATCCCTGCAAAAAATTACAGTGGAATTGTGACATAAGGTTTTTCTTTTTATATATGAGAAAGAATTATCACCTGTAGGTAACTATCAGGTAGCCTAGAAGGTCTGGAAGAAAGAGCAATAGGGAAGCAACTTTAAGGGATTACTGTAAGTTTGTGCTTTATGGCATCGTTTATACAAGCAGTACCGGCTAATGCTATACTAAGTTTCCCTTGGCAGTTGATACTTTCCTGGTATCAAGATACTCTCCTTTCTCTTGCTAAATTGTCCTTATTGCAACACTGGTCTTAGCCCATTCTCAGTCAGATTGCTTCAGACCGCTAAAGCAATGCACAGGCCATCATCTCACTACCATGGATTGGATGCCCTTTCAGTCCTTGCCCTCTTGTGAAAGAAATAACTGGCACTGTAGAGCAAAGGAGTACAAAATGAACATGGAGGGAAGGTCTGTGCCCACGCCGTGGCTCCTGGCTGCCCTCCCAGGTGGTGACATTGCTGGCCAGATGAGCCTTCATGCCAAGCAGCTATGGAAATGGGTCTCTCTCTTGAGCCAGAATCTCTCATGGTCACTGCTGCTTTGCACAGGCATGGACAAATCTCAGTAAGCAAAAGGCTACACACTTCAAGGCAGCATGATTTAGATTCTGTAGGAAGGTCCCCAACTACTGCAGCCCCAGGTACAACCAGCTGGAACTTCTACAGCAGATGCAGCTACATGTAAAGAACTGTGAGGGGTTATTGAGTTCAAGTGAACTCTGGTAACAATCATTACAAGTATTCTTGTTTTATAAGACTATGATGCCAACTGTGGAGTATTTTATGTTGCCGCCACGGTTTTTGGTTTCAATGCACTTAAGTAACACTGCAGTATACATGCATTTATCAGACAGTGGCAGCTGGAAGTGCTGAGAGATGAGCAAATGGTAAACCAGAGATTTTGGTGTCCAGTTAGTCTTGGATGAAGGCAATACTGTAAAATAGTAGAATAAGCACATGAAAGAGATTAACTATATCACTGCAGCTATTTAAACTGTTATTTTTAGTGCTATGCTGCAGTCAAACATCCACTAGAGAAATGGTTGAGATGGTATTAGAGGCTAATATACCTTGGCTGCTTAGTTCTGCTTCATTTCTTGAGGCTGTTATCCTGCTAGGAAATCAAACAAATAGCTCTCATGAGCTCCCGTCATCTACTCCAGCCCAAATTCACCAGATTAGTTTAAACCCATTTCATCAGCAAGTTAAGGTAACTCAGATGACAATATACTGAAGCAGATGAAGACAAACTGTTGTCTGTTCTGTGAGGTTGCAGTTTGTAGCAGAAGTTTAGCAATGAACAGCTGAAGGACAATATCTTAAGCCACCACAGCTGCTTCTGCAATGATTGTCTGAGAGGGCCTCAGTGTTAACTTACTGAGGTGTATATATGGGGCAGGTCATACATTCCATGCCAATTGCTTCAGCATGCTTGCAGGTTCAGAAAGAAAAAATAATCTTACGGGGGGCATTCAGATGCCTAAACACTGGCATCTAGTGCAATAAAGATGCCTATGGGTACCAGACATTTATGCAGGCTGGAAGACATGGTGTAGGAGCTATGTAAAACCTGCACTGCTCTGAAGGGGCAGCTACAGGCCAGGAGCTCCCTCACAATTCTACAGGATTTGCACTGTTTTTAGACATGTATATTTAGGCAACTAGGCCCCACCCATAGGTGCGGTCTTGTTCTTAAAGCACCTTTTTTCTTGATTTATAGGGCTCGGGAACAAGTTTTTAAAGTAAAAAGGTAGGAATTTTTTTTTTAAATCTATCTTTTTCTGGTAAGATCAACAGTAAATTCCCTATCACCATTCAGCACAGACAGAACTAGGTTAACCCTGAATGCTTTTGAAGGTGACACCCTTCCATTCTGGAGCACAATACACAGGCTGGATTCTGCAGCTGCAGATTCATGAAATGCCTTGCCTATAAGACAGGAGTGAGCCCCTACTGAGTATGTAATCATTACCATTTCCCAATTCCCACAGGCATCACTGTTACCTTCCTCTGTTGAAAACAGTCATTCAAACAGTTCTTAAGTGCTGAAAGCAGCAGATCTCAAGGAGAACCAATTCTTCGTTGCAAACGTGCCTCAGTGAGTGGCACTTCATCCGCAACAGTAACTTTCACTTTGAACCACTGTGTCAGCCTACATGTTCAGCCAAGCTCAAGTGCTGCACTGCAGTTTCTGCCAGCCACGAGCTGGCAAAGGTGTGAAGGACTAAAGGGTGCTGCGCTGCTCCTGGATGAGGAGGCAGCTCAGTCGTGTGATGACATCTACTGGCTAACCAGAAAGGCACTAACCCACTTCCAGAGAAGCTCAATCCAACATTCTCCATTCCCAAACATTTCATGGACACATCCAAACTCAGAAAAAAGAGGTTATAATAGCAAAGAAAGAAAGATAAATTCTAGGAAATCTAGACAAATTCTCTTTTCCCTCTGCTGCTGATGCTTCTTTTGACTATATATCTTGTCTTCTCCCACAGACTAGAGATGCAAAATAGGTGTGTGCGCTGAGCTATTTCTGGGATATATTGCCGGCAAAGATTTCCCTATTGTAGCAGTTTTCCAGCTTTGCTTCTTTCAGTCCTATTTTCTTCTGTTCTGCAAGCCTGAGCACCTTCCAAAGCATCTGTTGTTGCCCCTTTCCATGACTGCTTATATATTAACTTCCCTCTCTAGCCTGCTGAATGTATATAAGCCAAACTCTCCTTCTCTTATCTAAGAGTTTTGTAAAAGTATACTTACACATTTCTTTTCTTCCAAAGTCCTCATCCACTAAATGCAATTAAGCCATCCTTTCCACAGTCTCTACAATCCTCCCCCAGCTCACTCCCAGACTTTTCATCTTGGCTGCCAGCGTGTGCTTAACAGCACCTGCTTCCTACTTGCACCTTGCACAAAGCTGCTTGATTCAAAACATCACCAGGGTCTTCCCCTACCCATACCCAATGCTTGTGCCACTCTTCCGCACCAAGAGGGAAACTGCCTTTTCCTCCACAACCCAGCTCTTTGCAGCTTTGCCCCTTGCAGCAAACCTGCTCTCTTCTCCCTCACCAGTCCATCAAACAGAAAGCACAGCCTGCTCACAGTCTTGGTTCAGGCATGGGGCAAGCCCTGGCTCAGTTCGGTTACCTGCAGAAAGGATGCAGAAAGGCAGCATCCTTCTGGCCTGCTGACCACCCTCGGAGTGTGCTGGAGCCTGAGATTTCAGGCCCTCTTGATTCCTGCCCTCTGTAAGTTCAGCAGAGACGATAAACTGCAATGGAAGTGGAATGCAAATTCTCAGTGCTTTTTCTTAAGTTCACTGTCTGTAAAAGAGGTTGTTCATAGCCTTCATCCAAGCATTTTCACTACAGCTGGAGGAACTCAGAAATAATAGCACTAAGGAGAGTCAGGAAGTGAAAGACTATATAAATAAGAAGCAAAAAAAACAAGTCTGGTTTTGCTAATCAAGCTACATGAAGTATAAAATACTAACAAACTACATAAAGTGGAAAAAATCAGTTAAGAATTTTAAAATGCACTCATTTTTACTTATCTCAGAGTTTAACTCCATAGGAGCAATGTAAGAATGCAATTCAAAAGACCTCTAAAGCATTCCTTTTAAAATACATATATTAAACCTTCCAAAAAATCATGCATTCCTTAGAGTTGTAATGTTATTTTTTCCCTTGACATGCCATTCACATTATAATTGAGTTCATTCCATTCAAGTCAGTTTAAGCCAAGTGAAAATGGACAAAAACAAAGGAGCTCTAGAATGATTCTTGGAGGACAAAGGCATTGTGTTAGTGGCTGATGAGCTGCACTAAATGGAGCTGGAATGTACTTCTCTGCCAAGGCAGCCAGCTCAAGGTAAACGCACTAACCTGCTCAATTTAGCAGATTTTGTATACAGGCAAGACGCAAACTGAAGACAATTTTCCTTTAACTGAAGAGCAGAGTTTTCTATTAGCAGTCTGGGGTACCTGTAGATAATAAAGCTCAGAAAATTAAATCTTCCCCACCATATTTTCATTTATCGGCAGTCCTTTAACATTTTTTTGCAACAACAGGAACACTATAATTTAACACTCAGCCCACTAACTAATCATTATTCCTGATTCTCAACAATGACCTTTTAAAGACTGAAGGTAGGAGACGTTCCTTGGTAACATAAAAACTATTTCAAACTATGTCACATGAACAGCAGCATTGCCAGAAGCTAACTATTACTCTGGAAGCACCCTTCAGTGGTCATTCAGCCTTGTTTGTGTGGTTTCATTCTTCTTTTTCCCTCTAGGTAGAATCAATTATTGGACACAGATCTGAAAGCACACAGGCGGTTCTCTCTGAGGTCAGGAAATAACCACTTAATGTATCCTGCTTTCAGCTTTGCTAATGAATGGGTAACTCCTAGGTTAAAAATTATCTTTCAAGGTTTGTTTATGTACCTTATGCCAGAAAGGGGAGTGGGGGGAGGGAGAGTAAAATTAAAATTACTTCTTGTTGTATGTTAAAGCTATGTTCTTCACAGTGAATGTGCAAAATGGTGCTAATCACAAAATATCTGTCAGCTTGCTAACAAATATTTTTGATGTTTATGCTAATGCCATCACCTAGAAAAAGAGTGTATTAATATTAATGTAGCTCCTATGAGGATTTTTAAGCATGATTTTAATTAAAAGGCAAAAAGTTTTCATGTAATTTCTGTTCCAGTGCTTTAGAAGATTCCCTCTGTGTTTCTGACTCTCAGGAAAAAAAGGTGGCAATGCTCAGGTTTTTAAACATATGGACATTATCTCCTTCATTTGGCCTAGTTGCCTAAAAATCTAATTCAAAGACAGTAAACACCACATACTAGATTCTGAATACAGGACAGTGCTTTGAGTTTAGAGTTACATTTTCCAGTGGCCACAAGCACATACTCCAAATTAAAAAAAAAGGGGGGAAGAGGGGAGACAGTATGAAACGTCAGTTAATGTGCCAAATATGATGCAAAAATTGCACAATCTGTTGTACTGCAGCCTCACTTTAGGCGGCCATTGGGAGCTTCCTAGCTCTTTAGGAGGTGTCGGGTTTATTGTGAGTACAGACCTTCTCAAGCGGGCAGAAGGCAAATATATGTAGATCCCGCTGCACTATCCCCATGGCTAACCCTGTACCTTAAACACCTGCAGTACCTTGCCCTGGCTCTTTTTCTGCTCAACAGCACCATGTGAGCTGCAATCAATGACTAAATTTTGCTTGTCTTCCCAGAGTAAGAGGGAGATTGCTCTATTACACAGGCACAGGGGTACAACCTACCAGGGAGCCATGATCGAAGGAGCCCTGCTAAAATGTGGGCTCTCCAGCAACAGCTTAGTGTCACAGCCCGTCTCTTATCCTGGGACTTGACACGTCCCACCAAGTGATTTGACGTGGCCCACTGGCACACAGCGCAGACAGGCTGAGAGCATACACTGCAAGTGCTCCACACACCTCGGTGCTCTGCAGGTTTAACCCTCTGCCAGTGTCCCAAACCACCCCTGAATTCCACAGAGAATGAGAATTCCTTTGCGAGGCCTGCCAGTAACAAATGGCACAAATCATCATCATCATCACAGCCCTTAAGAGGTCCACTAAGCAAACCAAACAAGTATTCCCGGCACCATTCCTCAAGGCAGTCCAGTGCAGCAGTGCAAAGGTGAGGTTTCCCTGGCTCGATGCCAGGGATACTCCCCTTGGGATTCAGTAAAGCACAGTCTGTGGATCTCCCCCACTGAGCTCACTCTGTTTTGGGCATCTCGTCTGAACCCTTCTGCGTAGCTCTTCTGTTTGCCATGGCCACCTCTGCTTCCCTTGCTGGATAATAAATAGCAGCTTTCCAACCTGCAGTCCATCACATCAGTTCTCAGCCTTTTTTCTTTCCAAAGCCTATATCAATACTGGCAGCTCCTTGTATTTTTTAAATATACAAATGTATGATATAAATAAAATCAGACATCTGGATTTAAAATACAATTTTCAGAAATAAAATATATTTCAAATTGCATATAAAATGCAATTTTAACTTGTATTTTCATTTCTCTTCTGAGCCTTTCAGCTTTAATCTTTCCTTCTCTACTCCCTACCTCCTCCACCTCTACATTTGCATTGCTGCACTTAAACTGGAAACTCAAACTTTCGCATTACCTCTTCATTCCAACAGACGAGCTCTAAGATTCATTTTCTCCCCACCCCCCAGATCTCTCCTCCACCAACTAAAGATGCAAGATTGTGATAAGATCATAAAAGGCAGTAACACAGAGTCTCCAACTTCCACATAGCCTTGGGCTTTTGACCTTTTACAATTCTTTCCTTTCTTGTATTCAAAGGGCATGGCATGCTTTTGCACTGAGTGTAAACATCAGATCCAGTCAGAACCAGCAGGCTTATTACAATTCATTGATCAGTTACAAAAAAACCTGGTCTGCAAGATGCACACATAAATAAAAAAAAAATCTTTTTTAAGAAACTTCTTAAAATTATAATGGACACTGAAGACTTAATACAGCGGTCTGGTCAAAATGTAAGGCATGGTACTGCTAACAGGCTACAGGCTGAAGAATATTATCCTAAATTTTCTAGTCATTACTTGTGGGCCTTCTTTTTTTTCCCATCAGATTACTTCATTCCCACACATCCAGAAAGTCCAAAGAAAACCTCAAAAAGCCCATCTTCTATCTGAAACTCAGGTCACTTTACTCTAGGTATACTGTGATGCTCTAAGGTGAGAACAAAGGTAGAAAAATACGGTGTAAACATTATACTTCGGCTGCTTAAAGCTCTTTTTTCAGCCCACAGAGAAAAATGGTAGGCCTCACCTCAGCTCAAAATAGATAACAAAACCAAATCAAACTTTTAAGTTACATGAAATAAAACCCCTTCTTGAAAGACAGCTTAAAGATGTTGCAGTCTAAATAAGAACAGAGACAAGGAAACAGAAAATTTACTCTACCAGTGTGGACTGAGTCAGAGAGACTATGGGATATACCCAAGATCACCAGCCAGCAGAAGCAGGACTGAAAAACTGAACATAGATTTCAATCACAGGGTGGTCTGGTGTCTCACTCCAACAATCCCTTGAGGAGAACCTCACGCACTTTTAATAAAGATATTCTGAAGAGAAAACAGAGGGAGGGGATTACAGTTAACTCTGTATTGTCTAGGGTTTAAGGTTAAGGGGCCTGGGAAAACCCAGAAAATGGAAAAATAACAACAACGTTATTACGAGACATGCTGGGGAGGATGATGTGGAGATAGGCAAGCAACTCCATAGAGCATCAGGTCAAGTTTAGCACAGAGTGGAAGCAATCAGTTTGGCCCACAAATAACTGAGAGTTGGCTTATATAATTAATCCTGAATTCCTTTCTCAAATTCTCCCTTCCTACTGATTAAAGCTTTCAAAAGCACCTGAATGACTCGTTTTTTGGTGAAACTTGGCATGCATCTCTAATACAAAGGGACTAGGCAAGCAGTACAGAGATCTCCAGTTCTACCACTGGGGGTGGTATAGCAAGGTGCCAGTGCAACCTTACAAGGAACAGAAGTGACTGCTTTGAGTGGCAGAACTCAAAGGGCATGAGAATAAAAAAAATTGTATCTGCCTAGAACAATGAAGAACCCTCCCTGTCTTGCAAGGCATGCACTATTTTCAGGTTTTATTTCTACTTTTATATTTTACATTTTATTTTATTTTTTTTGAGTTGTTCATTATATGGACATGAGCTGAGAAAAGAAACAAAAGGCTTTGTATCCAAAGCTTTCATGAATTGTCACTGTTTATTCTAATCTCATAAACCAACAGCACCTATACAGACAGCTTCTGCTCCTCCTGCCATGCAAAGATGCCAAAGCTTCCTTGCCTGCTTAGAAGTAGTGTAAAGCAATGACAACAGTACCTTCCTGACCCTCTGTACTGGTCATAGAAAGCAGCCTTTCCACAAGAGTCCTTGTCATTGAGTAATAAAAGCTCTATGCCTCTCAGTGACTACAGCATATGCCAAAGACAACAGCAACAAAAAGAGCTAACACCTCACAAGTCCCCCAACTCTGTCCAAAATGCCTATGTTTTACATGCTGATACCACTCTGATCAGCCAAAGCTCTTTGCAGACTAGTATAACAAGCATTCATGGCAGACTCTAAAAAAGCTCCAGTTAGATCTACTTCCTCATGCACAGTCTCTAATTATCGTGGTTTGTTTGTTCTAGGGATACCTACTATTGCAACCACTTGATAGTGGACAAACAAAAGACAGTCCAGGGAACTGATGCGGTTAAGCAGCCACCCATCCAAGTACATACAAAGCTTATACAAAGCTTAAATCTTTTCAGACTGTGACACATGGCTGAACAGTACTATTCAAGAATACAGTCAATATGAGACTTGTCGGAATATCAGTACTGCAATCTGCATTAGAAGCTTAGCTCTACATCTAGAGAACTGGCAGTTTTTGCCTCATCTGCACCCAAACTGTGTCATCACCATGCTACAACTTATTTCATCTTCTCAAGATCCCATACCACTAAGTCTCTATATGCCCTTCTGGCTACGGTAACAAGATGGCCAAAAGCACTCAAACTGTTGGACACTGGCACAGCTGGAAGCAACAGGTGGAGTAGCACACTCTCTTGTAAGCCCAGAACACCACTTACACAGTAGTTTGTGTATGTGTCCCTCATAACTTCAGGGAAAAAAAAAAAATCCCAGAACAGCTCATTTCAGTGAGGCCATAAGAACCCCTGTCTGCACCTCAGAAATACCACCTGCAAACCCAGCTCTGGCAGTCCCAGCATGGAAAGTTACATGCTATGAGCTGATGAAGCTCTGCAACATGAATGCCTACAAGCAGACCTGGGTCACTTGGCTGCTGAGATTAGCTCTTGGACCTAGGTCATCACTGCTATGGTAACGTACTTTTGGAGACTTTTTTGGCCAGTCTCCATTTAGCAAAATCTCCCAATCAACTTCATGGAAGCCCCACTCGTTTCCTCTAACAAAGGACTTCTTGATATACCCAACCACCACACAATAAAAGGGATTTAGGTCCTCCTAGGTTTTTGCAAGGTCCTCCCAGAATTCTTTTTTAATGTGTAATACATTTCTAATAATGAAAATACAAGCCAAAGGGTCTTCTCAGTTACACATTACACAGATCTGCTTCAGAGATCCCGTGAAGAAACATTTTTCCTTTTAAAGTCAAACTGTCAAGAACTTATTTCTGCCAGGTCTCAAAGATCTCTCATTAAAACACAGGAAGAGAAACCAAAGAAATATATAAAATGTAACCAAAACATTAAAAGTGCTATTTCACTCTGGTTTCGCACTATACCTCTGTTTTTAAAGAAAAAAAGAATGCTAATTTTAGCACACAATCTAAATTACGGAGATAAGAATCTCCATAATATCCAAAAATCTTTAAGTATATATATACATTAAAGCTCCAACTAGCAAAGAAAGAACCATCATGAGAACACCAATTATATAGAAATCCTCATATCAGGTTCACTTCCCATTTTGATTACTGCAGTTCTGTAGACTTCCTAAGTCATTACCCTAGGCCTTCTCTGAAGGGTCACAGAAACCTCTGCAATTTTGTGTTCCTCCAGGGAAAACTCCTTCTATTATTTTAATTAATTTTGTAACAATTTCAAAATGCCAACTTTTCTAAGCAGTCTCTGGATGTATGACACCTTCCTTTCACCTTCTCTTTCTTTCTCTGTTAATACCTTTTTTTGTCTTTGTTCTTTGTCTTTGTTCTTTCTCTACCAGAATCGAAAATTGAAAGTCAATCTTTTTTTACATGTACAATTGCATCTATACCAATACATCTTCCTTTTTTCTCCAAACCACTGGCTCACAGCATATCAGGTCTTATTTTATGCTATACATTACTCTGTAGAGTATTTTCAGTTCATCTCACAATTTTACTTGTCAGCTCCTATGTCCAAAATTTAATTCTCTCTTAACAAAGTATTCCATGATTGTTTATATGTTGGTATGTGAGACATAAACACATTTTAATAAATGTTTTATCCAATATCACAGACATGAGTAATGGAGATATTTCTGTAATAAAAGGAATTTCTAGCACTGTAATGTTTGTGACATTACCCTTTAAAGTACTATTTATTTAAAGTAGAAAAGTTGGACCGCATCTACATCATACCCAGTGACTGAAGAAGGCATATTTGAGAACAATTCATTCATGAGTGAACCTGAACGCATTTTGCTTTGCTACAACCATAGTTTTTTTTTCTTTTTTAATTAGGTTAAAAAAAAAAGAAAAGAAAAAGAAGTTCTCTATGTCCATTAAATCACAGCAGTGGTTTTCATAACATGTTACTCATGAGCTGTACTGTACTAACATGCAAACTACCATAATTGCAATGAAAAATGCAGAAACACCACAATTAAGTTAGTCAACAATTAAGTGACTGTCAACGTAGCTCTTTAAATCTGTGCACAACCTGGATATCTTTCTACACAGCAGGTAATAACTTGGATGGGCCATACACACCAACATATACTTTAAATGATCAGTTAATAAAGTTATCAATGTATTGCATAATACTGTACACTTTGATCTAAATCTTGACCTCATAACAGAATCAGACAGGCAGAGCAGCAGCAGTTTTAAGACGCTACCCTCCCTCCCTCCAGTTGTCCACCTTCTTCCCATGTTATTGGCAGAGCTCTAGCAGAGTTCGTGAAGTAGAGTGTGTGTTTGTGCCTCTACCACTCCAGTTCATAGTTCAGCATCTCAAACTGCTGCAAAGCCGGACTAACGCTGGCGTGCTAACATGTGCATTCCACTCCGCTGACTCTGTTACAAGGCACCTACCTCTGGTAGAGGGGGATTTAGTAACATATTAAACCACCACACCTGTTTTCTCAGTGAATGACTGTCAAAACTTCTCTTTTTTTAAACACAGTCATTACTCCAGCAATCCCCCCACTCTCTTTAAGAAGAGCTTAGGGGCAAAACTTGCAACAAGTGGCATTGGCAAGCCTAGATATATTTGATTAAAGGTAAAAATGTCACCTTGTAACCAAAAAAGAGGCTAATCAACCAAATAATGGCTAGATCCTTGCCTTCACTAAAGTTCCCCTCCCTTACTCACATCCCAGTGCCACTGGAGCAGAACCCTCTCATGCTGCAGAGGAAGTGCAGCTCTTTGGTAGATTTTTGGTACCCTGCATTGGCATCATGTACTGCAACCCAAATAAGCAATTGCAGCACATACAGATACACTGCACTTAGCTTTAAACCAGTTAATTAAAAAGGGTATGGCAGTAGCAATGCAGAGCTCAGCACAAACGACTGCTCCAAGGACTCTCCAGACCGCATTTGTGGATCAAGCTGAATGCCAGGCTGCCATGGCTAAAATGTTATCAGTACTTGGGCCAGTTAGTTAAGTGGCTTCAGGTATGTCTGTACAATCATTACTCTGCGTTACAATGAGCCTGCTGTAATTTATCTACAGCTTTCATCATGGCTAGCAGCTTTAAGGATCCTTTGATGCAGCCCGGAATTATAATGTATGCCATTCAAAATAGCATTACGAGTCAACTCACCAAATCATCTTATCTAGAAGTGTGAAAAAGTTACATTTTATTTCCATGTGAAATTCACTTAGGTTAACTGCGACAGTGAGGTAACATTTTCAGATGCTCTGTTCATCAAAACTATCTTTGATAAGCCCTAAGATACCTCCTTACTGCACTGTTTGGGAAATTAGAAACATCTCATCACTGTTGCATATGAGAATGTACAGTAGTACTGTGATTTGCTATACATTATGAGATGTTAGGTTAGATTTTAAAAATTGCAACACCAAGGCAAACACAAACAGGAAACTGGGCATGCACCTGCATGTGCGCTCCCTAAACAAAGATGTTTTCAGAAAGAAATCTCCAGAGGCAACATTTTGTTTGTTAAGCAAAAGGGATAGTAAAATGTCAGAGTAAGCTGGCATCATGACAGGCACTGTCTGAACAATCATGCTGCAATCTCTTCTTTTACTATAGCAACATCTTTGGACTTTTCCTAGTAGTTTCAGAAATGGCAAGGTACAATAACGGACTGAAAAAGTAGTAACACAAGAACAACAGTTTGTGCAAACAGAGAACATTCAGAGCTTCTGTATCAATTGTTTTTCCGGCTCACTGAACTCTGCACTTTAAAATAAAAAGTAGGTTTTGATAAATGTGAGTAACACTGATTTCATTAATTTAATATAGCTGAATCTCTGGGACAGGAGTAAACCCCCCATTCTGTGGGACTATCTGCACAGTCTAATTTTGTCAGCAAATTTCAGGTGCCTAAGGTTAGGAGACCAGTCTCCCTAACTTTCCTTGAAGTCTGTGCAGGGAGAGAAAGGCCTCTTCAGGGTGGACTTAGGGCAGAAGTGCAGTACTCTCAGCTGCTTCCTGAAGAAGCCTTTCTTTCCTGGGCACAGGCCTAGGAGTGCGGACACCTGACTTCATCCCCGGCATTAAAACGCCACTGACACACTACTACATGCGAGGCTCCTTTGTCCTGGCATACACAATAGAGTTAATTACTTACCTACTGTTTTAAAAGCATGTCTCAATAGAAAACAGGTAAGCATTCTCAAATTCACAAAAGCTTTTCTCTTAAAATGAAGAAGATGCACTGTTTCTTCTTTTTCAAAACAGTGAATGTAAGCAAATGCAAAAGAACTAGCTTTTTAAATATTATGAAGAAAAGTTCAGTGACATTAGATTTCTCAACTAGCCTTTACCCAAACACTGAAGCATTTATCTGATGATTGCATGCCTTGGTTCCTCACTTGTTGTCTGTTTTGATGTCTCAAAAGGAGATGCTGCTTCAATGATCTATCTACTCATTACATAGATGCCGCATGCAGCCTCTTAATCATGTGCTTGATGTAAGGGATGCTATTTAGTGCAGTAAAACAGAAGACACAGTCAAGCTTTAAAGCAGTATAATGACAAAATATATAGAAACACCACATGAACCACTAATATGAAGTCAACAGTGCAAAGCTCACTAATTAAAACCTTCTAACCTGAAAGGAAATGACTCCTTTTCACTCAGAATTCCATATAGTTAATACATACAATGTAAACTTTATAAAATAAACCCAAAGTTCTCGCTGTTAAAGAAAAAATATATAAAATTATCAAAATTCATTTTTCATTTTAATAAATTGATTAAAACAACTGATTTCTGTCTTATCATTCCAAAGACATGATGATGCTTCACTCTGTGTGATCAGACATATACACAGTGAGCAATCCAGGTTAGAAAACAAATGGATCTAACTAGACTACAATAATGCAATGAAATACAATGCTATATGCTTGGAAATAATATTCTTATTTTGACAGGAGTATGACCCATCATTTCAATAATCAAACTGCATGTTTCCTCCAACATACAAACCACCATCTTATGTAATGTACTTAAGATGTTTAATTCACTTTTGTTCCCATGAATAAAAGCTAATCAATGTGGCACTATGCTCCTTCCACAAGAGCAACTAAGTTATATTTTCACCACTTGTTACTTGAAACCCCAACTTAATCCATCTTCTACACTGATGCTTTAAATCTTCTACAGAATACAAATTAGAAAACATATTTATTTTATGTGTATAATGCTATACATACACAATCTATGTAATTTTTACTTTTTTCTTTTTTCTTTTATTCTTTTTAAATTTTATATTATTATCTAAAAGTATGCTATCTTCTATGGCATTCTCAAACCTCCAGGAGAAATCCTTTGGAGTGTTAAAGGAGATGTTATGCTGGAAGACCATTCTCCCACAGTAAAGGGCTTGCAACATTTAAAAAATCTTTTTTATACCATTAAGTTACTGGTCAGTAAAATCTAATAAAACTTTTATAACAGCAGCTAGAGAGCTGTTTTTTGCTTCGCTGATTAATTACTGTATGCTGTAGGTAGGGGCAGTCCTGCCCTTTGTGCGTGGCTGCACCATCACTAGCACCAGCACAGAGAAAGTGAGTGCAGCCAGATGCAGAGAGGCGGTGGGACTTCCCCTCCAGCAGCAGAGTCTTAGGGTGCCATAAGTAGTCTGCAAAGCCACGTCTGAACTGAAGCACAAAAGCAGTGTGACTTGATGACTAAGCAGAACCCATCTAACAGCTCAAAGCCATCAAATGGGGAAACCTCACTTCTCTCCCACCACCTCTGGACCCCAGTCCTTAGCTGCATCCCTGCTGCTGTCAGCAGCCTGGTAAACCAGTTCAATCCCCTAACATTCACCTAACCTAAGAAGTTACTAGTTTTCTTCCAGGGTAGTAAATTGAATCAATTTAGCATGCTATAAACTGGGGTGAGATGAGATAGGAAAGGATGAGAGAGGGAGAGGGACTGTTTCTTTTATCAGCATCAAATTATTAAGTCAATTCAACTGTATCATCTAACTACATTTAACGGGAGGAGCTCAAACTATCTAAACTCCTTAAATACATGATAGAGAGAATCAAGTAACTCCAGGGGGCTACTTGGCTGGCCTAAGATCCGAAATGGTCTCTAGAGGTAACTAGATTTCCTAAGATCTGGAGGCATCACATTTAGGTGTTAAGAGCTAGGTGGCAGGGATGACAAATTCCCTCCCTCCACTCCCCCCATTCCCTTGAGCTGATTAGCATCTGATTCATTAATCTAAATTAAAAATTAGGGATGGAATTCATTCCAACCATAAAGCAGTACACTTTTATCACAGTTCATACACTTTCAGAATACCACTCCATACTCCTTAAATGATTATTTTGATGGTACCCAATTTTAGATAGTTAAATTGAAAGAAAAAATAACACTTTCTAGTTTTCCTGCCAGCTCTGTGATTCTTCTAATTTTACCCACTGCTGTACATAGGAATGTCTATGCTCAAGCATATAGTACTCACTTCATACAAATAAGAGAGAGGGAAAAAGACAGCTTCCAGCTGCTTCACCATCAGCCAAGGTATTAAACACTAATAAATCATGTGAGTTGCTGAAGCAGCCTTTTATGCAATTTCCCCCAATCCTGCTATAAGATGTATTCTCTTCTTACAATTAGTGGTTACTAGTCATGCTGTTGTCATGTTGAGTATAAGAATCAGTTGCTAGCCTCAACTAAAATATCAGTGATTCATGCTAATTTGGATATGCCTCTTGCATATGAGGGCAACTCACATTCATGAACAGTTCATATATCTGAAGTATAGCAGCCTGGCTCCTGTACAGCTGAATGAAATAACAAGGAATTGAACATTTCAGATTGTCATAGTACAAGGCTTGAGTTTATCCAGATTGATATGATAGCATGAACCCTATTTTGAGGAATTCACAGGTTTACAAAAGACATTTTTGTAGATTTAAGTATTTTTGCTTACTGAACTTTTTGAATGTTCACATGTAATCTACATAAAGTATAGGCCAACTACAATTCAGCAGTCTAACATTTAATTATTGCTAGCATTAGTTAGTGAAATGAAAGAGTATAAATAACTCTCAGGATGTATATCTAAATACCATTGCCAATACTGTAGTATTACAAGTACCAGTGGAAACTAGAATCCCATTGTGGTAGATAGTACACACAGACATGGTATGAAAATGAGTCTTTGGCTCAGAAATACGTTGGAAAAAGAAAAATGGTTAGGAAGACAAATACTTATAAAGGAGGCTGTAAAAGATATAAGACCTGTGGCCCAGAAGGCCAACACCATCCTGGGCTAATATTAGGAAAAGCACTGCCAGCAGGTCAAAGGAGGTGATCCTCCCCCTCTACTCAGCACTGGTGAGGCCACACCTGGAGTGCAGGGTCCAGCTCTGAGCTCCCCAGTACGAGAGAGACATGGACATACTATAGCAAGACCAGCAAAGGGCCATAAAGATGATTAAGGGACTGGAGCATCTCTCCTATGAAGAGAGAGCTGGGACTGTTCAGCCTGGAGAAGACTCAAAGCAGATCTTATCAGTGCGTATAAAGATCTGATTGGGGGGGAGGGGAGGAAGGATAAAGAAGATGGAGCCAGACTCTTCTCAGTGGTGCCCAGTGACAGGACAAGAGGCAATGGGCACAAACTGAAACACAAGTAATTTATTTAAATGTAAGAAAACATTTTTTTTACTGTGAGGGTGGTTGAACACAGGAACAGATTGCCCAGAGAGGTTGTGGAGTCTCCATCCTTGGAGATATTCAGAAGCTGACTGGGCACAGCCCTGAGCAACCTGCTCTGATTGGCCCTGCTTTGAGGAGTGAGGTTGGGCTAGGTGATCTCCAGAGGTCCTTTCCAACCACGACTATTCTGTGAATCTATGACTTGCTTGAGGCCACATAAATAGTCTGAAAAATTAGGAATAAAATCCATTTTAACAACTTCATCACAAAGCCATCCTTTCTCCATTTGGAGACACAAAAAGACTGGGAAAGCACTACATTATTTTCTAATCACATTATTCATTTGTACCTAAAACTAAGAATATGAAAAATAACCATAATGTCTTCATCCTTAATTTCATAGCTATTAGTATCCTTGTACTTCTTGTATGTACATGCACACATACTTACATTATCAAGACATTCCATACTCACATCAGCACTTAGAGAAATGTAGCTAAATATTTATTAAGAAGTGTTTGCAATATTTTGGTTTCAATTCTGTAATCTTCAATGCTCAACTCCCTATTTTCTCTAATCATTTGTATATTAAAGGATTATATGTAGTAGATAAAAATTTTACTTGCATCTCTAAGCATTTTATTTTATCTGAATCATAACTTCTTGGTATTTCTCTCCACTAGCAATTATCTCTGTATTCTTTCCCAACTATTTAGATAAAAGGAATGGCCAGTGCATATGAAAGTGATTTGTCAAATTTACAGTGAAGAAAAAGATAATACAATCTCACTTCCATTAATTCCATCAGCTCATTAAATCTGTTCTCAGTATCTACTGTATATGTTGCAGCAATTATCCTTTTAGAGAAGTAAAGGATAATTCCAGGATCATCTCCAGTTCCCAAAACTTGAATCTTTGTTTTCTGTATATTACGTATGTAAACTGCATACAAATGCACTGAAATTACTGTTTAAACAGATTAGATACGATAGCAATTTAAAAGACTCATTAGATTAGCTAGTTAGTGCTCAGTATTTGACAAAATTGATAAACAGGCACTTCTGATGGGCTCTGAAATTCAGAGAACACCATGATAAAAATACCATAAAGATTAAAAGGATGGCAGAGTTTTCTTAGCTAGGGAAAGATTACAGAAATTTTACAGAATTCTTACTATGTGCAATTCTAACTTACCCAGTGTCAAAATCAGACAAGCTGGCAGGTCTACTTTTAGCACCATTCAATTATATTCCCCATTTTAAATAGAATTGCAATTCCTGGACCCAATCTTTAATTTTTTTAATGTGATTAACACCTAAATTTATCCACATTAATTTCAGCAAAAGGAATTATGTGGGAGTTATGAACTGTGTATCTAGAAGCAACTTTTTTTCTAACTTTGATCAGTGACTAAGATGTGCCATGACATCATGGAGTGTTTCTCAGTTCATATCTGTTTTATTGACAAAAACAATGTATTCTACATCATTAGTTTTAGATTAAGTTCCCTTATAAGTGCCTAACCTTTTTTTAAACATTAAATGGCTTCAACGTAAGCTACGTACAACAGTATTACTTTCATCCTTTTTAAATATTTTTCAATTTCATTCTCCTTGCATAAGAAAAAATAGTATACAAGGATCACTGATAAACCTTCTTAATGGCAATCACTGTTTTTTATAACTACCACATTCCTTCTTTGTCTCTTTCGTAAAACAGACCTCTCAACAGCACTGTCCACAATGATGTTCAGCAAATCTGGGAGATCATAAGTGAACTATACCAACCATCATAAATGTTCATCTTTTTTTTTCCCCCAGCCCTCTGGAGTTCCTTGGTTTTCTCTAGGTCTAGCAACTCTCAGTGTTTTGTCATCTGTAAAGATGCCTCCTTGCTGCTCACTCATGCTTACAGATTATTGCTAATACCACAAGTTCCTCATGAAAAATATTGCAGCATCTTCATTACTAACACTTTGCCCAACTAAGAGTTAAAAGTTAATCTCTACTAAGAGTTAAAAGTTAATCTCTACTATTCCTATTTCATAACCCAGTTCTAGAGCACCACGACATACATATATATGTATAGGGCTAGACTGCAGAATTATAAAGTCACAATGTCGATGACCAAGGACATTAACTGATCCTAAAACCATATTAGAAAAAAAAAATCATTAAAGTATTAGAAGGAAAGATGACAAACTGCTAGGATTCTATCAAAAGTGATAAGGTCACATTGATATCAATGTATTCAGGTACTTGTATAACAATAAAATGCACAGCCACAAATATTTGGTAAAGGAAAATTACTAAGGGGCTACTTATACTCCAAGAGAACTTGCACTGATTTAATATTGTACTTCAAATATTTAAACATAGCCAGCTCCAACTGTATATACCCCATAGTTAAAAAAATAGCTTATCCATCTATGATATTTTGATCCAAATTCAGAAGGTATTTTAGAAACTATTTTTGAATGTTATTTTTAACAGTCTGCCTTCACTAATAAAATTGCTGAGGAGTAGGATTCATCTGTTTACCTGTAGATGTCTAAATCTGTGCTAGTTATCCTGGGCTCTCCTTACAGTAAATGGAGAAACAAGCACCCTGACAGAGAAATTCAACTGATCTATTTTAAATCTTAAGACTGATATCAATCACCCTTAATACATCATATGAACAACTCCATTGCCTATAAAGCAATCCCAAAATGCCCATTAGATTTAGAAGCATAATTTTCAGACATCTAAGCTAAAATAAATCACTCTCATCCATTTTGGTTTTTGTTTGAATTTCAAAGAGCAAAATTTTGTTGTACATTGAGGAGAAGCGTTTTCTGCTGTAAATAATTCTGTTATAACAAATGGGCAGACTACCGAAATATATTTGCCTGTTTAGGTAATGACACTCTGTGTTTAAAAAAAAAAAAGAAAAATTGCCTGGGAAAATGTTATTGAAGTCCTGCAAATTTGGCCAAGATCTTACTAATGAAGAGAAGACATGTATACATGGCAAGATTAAGACATAAGTATAAGCACATGATAGTATACTTGTGCTAGCTTGATCTAATTAGTACCTAAACATTAGCAATGAACTGATTGTGACGTGCATTTTGCCAATGCTGGCTATTTATTTAGCATGTATATCCAGAATCTCCAGAAAATCTGTGCTTGGATTAACATATGCTAGAATTCATGCCATGGCTTCTGTTTCTTCTTTTAAGGTATGCAGCCAGTTTGAAGTAAAACAAGTAGGTAAGCACATACTATTAATTATACTTTTGTTCCGCTTACATATCCTAATTCAACATTATTTAGCACACAGCCCTGTATTTTGAAATAGAGCTGAAGAACATTGCCCAAAGGGAATTCTCAGAAGGTGCATGCTTATGGAGAGGAAAGGAAGAAATGATTTTTCATTCTAGCAAAGAATAAGGCAAATACTACTAAATTCCAGAATAAATCATTAAAGGATTAAAAAAGGGGGGGAGGGGAGGTATGTAAAAAAACAGACCCAAATTTACTCATGAGCAGCACTTTGCACTGAAAACCCACCCCAAATATTTTATTTTACTCTTAATCCCTGAGCTAGTGTTTATCAGCTTCTTGATGATCTCTTATCAGTTCTACAGTGAAGCGGTGGGTTGGGCTTAAGAGCTCTAGTTTCAGATATTGTGAATAGTGAAAGATAAAAGTTGATCCAAAAAGTATTTCTTAAAAGTGTGAAACTATCTGCTGACCTTCTTTTTTTCCCCCAATAATTCTTTTTCACTAAACTTGGAGTCTTCCCTATGCAGAACAAATGTACATTGTATATACATTTTAAAATTGACTGCTGCTTAAAACAGAATGCTCTGTCTCCTTCCAGTGTAGCTGGCTGACTGGATTACAATATCTATAAGCAAAGGTCAGGGTAAAGAACTGTTTATGCAAAGCTAAGCACTGAAGGAGGAATACTTGCTTTTCTTCAAGTAGAAAGCCAGTTCGGGCATGTCAAGAATTCAGAGTTTGAGACTTAGCTGTGAACCATGCTACTTACTAAAGCGACTTAGCTAAATACAGTAAGGAATATGAGTGAAACAGAAATATATATATATATATCCTATTTGAAAATGTACTTGCTATATAAACTCAAAGGAACTAGCTGGCTCAAGGGATTGATGGCAGACTATAAAACCTTTAGCTTATAGATGATCAGTTCAAGCCAGCATAGTTAAGGAAAAGTGATGTAACTGTGCACAGACCACTGGACAGCTGTGTGAGTAGGTTGTTTAGGGATCTAATCAAAGCAGAAAGTGATTCATATCACCACATTTGGTATCGTGCAACAGCATGTCAGCAGAGGAGCCAGCAGCACGATGAAGGGGAAATCGTATTCTGATCAGCTGAACTGTTTTGAGCAACACTAATCAGGCATGTTGGATAAACTCTATGGGAATAATGTGGCGGGCAGGGTGGGGGGGAGAGCTGGCTGAGCTTGTTCTACTTATATAAGTATGGAGTTATTTCATTTGATTATATTAGACTAACCCTGATCTAACTAAGCAAAACAGAATATACCACGGAATTCTTAAAAATTTCATCCATATTTATATACAATATTATTTAGAAAAAGCTGGCACATGATGTGGCCTTGAACATCAACAATAGCATATAACTTTGCAAATTTCAGCTTTTTTAATTTTTAAATTCAAAACCTTGCTTTTTTTAAATTAGCAAGGCTAGTAAAAGTTTTTGTTTTTTTAAGCACTGCTTATTTTTAGGATTTTTTAATAAAAGTTGCCTGGGGTGAAAAATATTAAGGTAACATTAAGATTAACACGATACACCTTACAAGAATGTGTGTGGGTGGGTTAGCGAAGATTATAATAAGTTGTTCTTTAAAAATATATTAGGCAAAAATGTTACTAAAGGCTATATGAAAATACACAGCAATCCCTAGATTTTGAGGGCTGTACCATTCAGCCTTAACTTTGGCTTCTAACTCTTGACTCCTCAGCTGTTATCTAAATATCCTTCTACCTGCCTCACAACACCACTTCTTAATTTTCTTGACAATACTGGGAAGGAGGAAGTAGGATTTTTTGTCTTTTAAATATGGAATTTGGAAAAACAGCACTGGCAAGAACATTTTGCAAA
This sequence comes from Dromaius novaehollandiae, assembly GCF_036370855.1. Classification (NCBI taxonomy): domain Eukaryota; kingdom Metazoa; phylum Chordata; class Aves; order Casuariiformes; family Dromaiidae; genus Dromaius; species Dromaius novaehollandiae. The sequence goes on from NC_088098.1 coordinate 191,089,995, forward strand.
CAGTATGTTCTCTTTTCAGCTTTTCCTCACTGAACTGTAAGAGAGCTTTGCTGCTGTTTCTAGTTGCACGTAAAAGCAGTAAAAGCTGAGTTTCTATTGAGTTCTTGTCCCATAGATTTCAAGGCCCAAAGAAACATTTCTAATTGCTTAGCTTGATCTTCCAATTAAAAGAACATAAAATTCCAGCCAGTATCTCTGTGTTGGATATAGTGGGACTATATTTTTCAGTAAGCAGTCTGTTCTTGAAGATAGCAAGAGATGAAGAATTCACCACTTAGCTATTATAGCAGAATCTCAAGGTAAGTGCATTCACTCTTAAAAGCTATTTTCCCATCTCTAGTCTGATTCAGTATGCATTCAGCTTCCAACCATTGACCCTGGCTATGTCATATCCTGCTATAGGTGAAACTTAGAAATCTAGCATTCAAAAACTTCCAGCAGTGGAGTTGCTACTTAGACTCTTTTTGGCAGAATTATAACTATTGTCAAGTTTCATGAAACAAAGCACTCTCAGGAAACTGGACTTTCCAGCTTTTGTGAAAGTTGACAAGATCTATGATTTTTCAAACAAAACATTTGAGTTCTCTAAACTCATTTTTTAAAATATAACTCAGTCTTGACTGAAAGTTTCAGAAACACATGACAAAACTGATCTATGTCAAATGCTGTGAAAAAAAAAATGTCAACTCTTTGTGTTTTTCTTTGTAACTAAAGCAATCCATTGCATCTAGTTTAATACATCTATTCGACACAAGGAGCGAAGTAGAAGCAGTGCAGGAAAAAGAATAGGATGGAATCTGTTTTTTTGATCAAAACAATACATTGTCTATTGATGACAGGATCATCAACCAAAGGCATGTGGAACAAAATCAAGGTATATATGCATTTGCAAAAGCATATTCCAGTCAGGAAATGCAGCCCTGTCCCAAAGAGCTTACACACACACACTCTTATTAAAAATGTAAATAAATCCACAGGTAAAAATAGATCTATTCTCTTTCAGTTGTGGCAGACAAGGGATGAACTGCAACAAATTATACTTAATCAAGAAAGAACAGATTCATCCCATATAATAGCAAAGTCTAAGGTACATGAGTTGAGTGAGGTTTCCCTAGAGACAGGCAGCTCCAGATCTAGCCACTTGAGATCTGAACAGTTCACAAACTGGAGAGTGTTTCAGGGCTGCCTACGCTCATAACTTATACTCCTCAGACGCGTGGATGAAGCTAGAACTTTAAGATAATCAATAAGCTCTTATCTACATTGGTGAAAGAGGGAAGTGGAAAAAAATAAAGTCCAATAATATTAACAGTGAAAAATGAAAAGTAAATTACATATTTAGAATTATTTATTTCAATTGGGGATAGTAGTAGCAATTAAGAGAAGGAAAGAATTTCATCACAGGACACACCAGAGCACATAATTTAAGCAGAATTCTCATCAGCAATGATTTTTATTTAACATTAACTGATTATCATGAGGCCCAGCATTTGTATCAAGCTACTATAACTTCAAACAATAGCAGTAACTATATGGAAACTAATAGTCTAAAACTACATTTGCTTATTACTCAATATGTCACAGTTAATTAAATTTTTCATCTTAAAGTTGTAGTAAACTACTTTGTATTTCTTAACTACACATTCTTTTGAGGCTTCTTTCAATTTCTAAACACTGCAAGAGTAGCACAGAGTATTTTCACAGAAACTTAACTCCCTTGGATGACAGAAAAGCAGGATTAGTTAAGTGCAGGCTGTTTCAGGGGACCTAGTGGGGAGTTTCAAAGAGAAAAAACTGAATGACCTCAGGAAAAAAATGTTACCCTTCCCTTTCTTGTCCTCTCCCCTAAAATGTTGGTAAATATTAGTTGGTCATTAATTGGAATATGATGCAAACATTTTTCTGAGCTGTTTTTCCAAAAGAATTTTTTTCATGTGAATTATGCCATAGGTTTATCTAAAGTTAATATATGAATCAAAATACAACACATTGTCTTGAATTTACTAGCGCTATGATCCTAAAAGTTCAGAAAAGGAGTGCAAACATCAGCACAATTCAGGGCTGTGATGACATGAGACAGAAATGAATGCAGGCCTTTTCTCTTAAGTTATAATATGCAGGTTGGTGAATGGCACCAGGTACACATATAAGTGACTTTAGAAGGAGGAAGTGCATGAGTACTGAGACTTTTTTTTCTTTAAGAAAAGGTTATTTTCTTTTAGAAAAAAATACATTTTTCTATTGTGATCTGTTTCTCAGCTCTTGAAATCCTAAAATCCAAGTATTAACACATTGTATCACTTCAGGCAGAATCACTGCTGGTGAAAATGGTCCTACTTATATGAATCCAGCTTGGTTATGATCATTCTAGGGATCTGAAGCAATACATCTGAAAATAAGCACAACGCATATATTAATTGCACATACGCAAGCCTTTGCCTTTCCCCTGCCCAGTGTTGTGTCAGTGGTGGAACAGTGCTGAAAGCAATCATTTGCCTTGTCCCATTCAAACTTGCAATTGGTGTGCAAATGACAGGACCGTGCTGGAACACAGGATAACTCAGCTTTTCCCAGTGCCTGCTAGGAAAAGCTCCCTTCCCCTCTGTCCCTAGAGGATCTTAGTCACCTGATATCCGCTTGATTAGCCCCCAGCGATTCTTGGTACAACTAGGCTACAGCAACAAGCAGGAGGCAGAATAAAGGGCAGAGGAAGGAAAAAGATTGGTGGATAGAGACTTGGAGGACAGAGCGCTGAACACGTAACTGGGCAATCCCTTCACACAAAGGTAAGTGGAGACTCCCGGGGGGCAGAGGGGGAGGCAGGGAGAATAAGGAGCTGGGCTCCCATATGAGGGAAGACTTAAGGGAAAGAACAGAGTTCTCTACTGCCCTGGATGGAGCAGAGAACTCGTTAGAGTTAAGCAGCAGCTCAAAAGGGTCTGGTTGTGATGAGATGGGACAGGGAACCCTAACTGCGCTCGATATACTCATTCCATGCAAAATGAAACAGCTTCAATAAGAGAGATTCACCTCATATTTCCTATAGCCTAAAGGCTAGAGCAGTTGTGTAGGAAATACCTGTAAGTTCCCTAAGGCAGAGAAGAAAATTGAGCACAGGTCTTAAGTATCAGTATGAATGCAATAAGCAGCGAGCTGTTAGGTAAAAGCAGGACACTGGCAATTTCGTCTCCTTTCGTATGTTTAGCATAAAGCCCAAAACAGTCAGCATGTCTACCTTACCAGCTGACCTATAAATCTTGCTAGAGTTTAAACCTGCCCTGTTTAATGCTAACATGATTTATGCCATTCTAAATTCATGTGAAAAAGGAATTATGGTCAGAGCAGGATTAGAATTCACAGTAATTGTTCCGGCGCCACATCTAAATCTACTCATGCTGTAGAGGTGTCTTTCTCTGTCACTGACTACAGAGCAAACCCAAATTTATTAGGGTTATAAATACAGCTTAAGGACCTACAGTTAAGTAGAATGAATCCAGGACATAATCCTGCTTAAAGTGCCCACTAGAGAAGCTCTGCCATTTCAATCTGCTAGCCACACAGGACTTTAGTTATTTTGATTTCTTTATCTTTTCATATGTACAATAAACTATCACCTATCCCTGAGAAGGAGGCTTCACAACATTTCACTCTTCAGCTTATTATGCAGCTGCAAGAAAATTTAAGAGGTAACAACTAGCTTTCTCTTCAATAGGATCTTATATCTCTGTCTAAACTGTTCTCAATGCAGTCCTCTCAGGAGATATGTACTTGAGCACATGGTACTAGAAGTCCTCTTCTGTAATGATGAACCAGCCCAAAGTGCACTCCTGAGGTTAATCAGTACATATAGTGAATTAATTCAGCACAAAGTCCAGGCAATTCTTAAAATTATATATAGCAAGGTCTAGGGTTGCTTTTTGGGTTTTTTTTTTTTTTTTTTTTTTGAACTGGTTACAGTGGCTCAGGCTCTTGAATCCAAAAGCTCTGCCCAAAAGCTCTGCCTAAACACAAGACATTTTATTGGAATAAGAAATCCAATGCTTTGGGGGCCCTAAAATAAAAATCTTTCAGGTGTACATTAGTTTTAGGGACAGTAAATAATAGCATGCTATTAGCTCTGGGAAACTTCTCGTCTATGACACACTCTTGAAAACCACCAAAGTCGGTGAAAAAAATTCTTACCAGTTTCACTAATGCAGTATCAAACCACAAACCTTTAGGCACAAAGAGCCTTATTGGAGGAACTGAGCTTTGAACTGGGCTTCAAACATGTCTTTAATGGTATCCTTACAATTCCCTCTTTAATTATTACGTTCCATCCAAATGACAAAGCTTTAAAGAGGCAGCAAGGTGCGTGATAACAGCATTCCTACAATCTTGAGGAAAACACACATCACACAGCGGAGTGACAGAAGCACTATGTTGGTACTTAAGCTGAAAGTTACTGAGATTGGAATCCTGGCAGACATTCAGGGAAATGCTATATCAAGTTGAATGAATTAATGTTTTACTAATGACTTGAACTTAAACAAGCTGAAATCCTTCTTTGAAAAGTGAGGAGGAAAAAAAAAAAAAAAAAAGGAAAAAAAAGGGAAATCTCTGTCTTCTTAAAGAGCTTCCTAAGGGCCTACTGCTAAATGAAATATTTTCTATTACTAAAACCAAAAACTAATTAGTTAAGTCTGTAAGAGAGAGATTAACTGAAGAAAATCCCATGGAAACCAAGCCACAATATACTGACTTAAGAAATTCTCATCTAGACCAAACCCAAACAAAAACCAACACAGGTCAAATTCATTCATTAATTTACTCTAAGAGGATTTTCACTCTGCTTGTATTACTCCTGGCTCTTAACGTCCTCTTCTTAAATTCTTCAATGCCAATTATAAAAAAAACAGGTCATATAGTTTCAGGGAAAACTTGAACAACGTCCAAACACAGCATGTGTTTATGAAATCAAATGAATGTCTTTCTTTTGCTGGAAGAGAATGATAAGGCAAGCGTGGTCCTTCTATTGAAAGATTCAGCAAGGCAAACAGAATACATGAATATACCAATGCTCACAACGCCATTTCCCAGCAGAATCACTACTCTGCCTGCACAGTCTTATATGTGTTGTACTTTGCAAGACCAGATCAGATCTCCAAGTGCATTGTATTTCTTAAAAGAAAGAATTCTTCTAAAAACTTTTACATGAAAACTCTGAATAAAATTCATTATCTTGAACTAGCTCCATTGTTCTGCTGCAGTAATGCTAAATTAGCAAACATCTAAACTCTTAGCTATGGGTGCTTTTCATCCTACCAACCATTCAGTACAGGAAATCCTAGGTACATAGATTGGATCCCTTTTCTTCAAGGAGGCTTCTAATCCCCCATCACTCAGTGGTTATATAAAGTTTCAGTTTCGGCACATTCCCAATGCCTACCAGCCCACAGTGAAGATTTGGCAGAAGTTAGTTAATTATATAATGTAATACAAATAAGCTTTTGATTTAAAATCCTGAAGAGGCAATAAAATCCACCATGTGTTTGCTGCTATGTGGGTGAGACTGCCATGGAGAGTGTTTCTTACAACAGCAAGAATGACTTAATTTAAGATGTACAACTTGCAACAGTTCAATTACAATGGATGCCTTCATTAGATTTTCCCCATTTTGAATTTAGCTAGATTCTTAATGTATTTCCATAGGTTAAGACTCACTAACTTTGCTTAGTGGAAAGCTGTTCACATAAGTGCAGTTACTTACAGATATCTTTGTCCCTCTTGAATAAAAGGTAATCTGATTTTTAGGGAAATCAAGAAACTTCCCAGACACATCTACTTACCAGACGAACCATTATGGAAACTCCAGAGACTATACACTGTTAACTGACAAGTGATAAATGCTAGAGTCATCCTGAAGGCAATTTTGAATCCCTCAGTGAAAACAGGCTGTGAAACCAAACAGGCTGAGCTGCTGTGAACAGTGCTTATCGACAGCAGCCAACATCCTTTCTCTCATTTCATTCTTCTCCGGAACTGTTTAGTCTGTCCCAGCCAAAAATATTTGTGACCAACAACCAATATTATTTCATAGGCTTATTATAACTTGCTTTAGGAAGTCATGTCTTTCTGTAGGTTCTCATGGCACTAGCAATCAGTGTTACTCCCAGGAGTTCTCAGTTTTTCCACTTAGGCCTAATGTGTCTCCTTAATCTCTTCAATACTTGCATTTTGATCTAATTTTACTGCTCTTTGGCATTCTTATTTTGCTGCTAGCTAGGCCTTGCTATGTAGCATAAAGAGCAACTTAGCTTTTATATTATTATTTGAAGTAAAAAGTCTGCCAAGTACCTAGAGTGCTATCTTAAGCGCAATCTTCCTTGCCTCTCACCTGAACAGGTCAAATTAAATCAATTTGACTATTCAGCTGGGTAAAGCAAGCAGGATTCAGTTACAAGAGCAGAGCTGGTCATTTTTTTCTGGTTGCTTTGAGATTTTGTTGCAAATGTATTTTTCACTAGAAGTGTGGTTATTCATCAAGTGATCTCAGCTGAAAGTTATGGAAGTGTCTAATACAAGGTGATGGTGTGAAGAGATTTCTCTTCTACCCACACAACCCAACAGCTGGGGCATCCATTCTACATGGAAGACAAGGCTACTGACCCTGATTCAAAGAGAACTGGACCCAAAATACTCCTTGCCCAAAGCAGTGATCTAAACCATCTGCCTAAAGGTTATCCTGGAATGCACTGCTCTGAATCTGCCTGTTCGAGCTGTTTTATTTTGTGGAACATATTGGGTGTTAGCAGAAAAGGAGAATATAGGAAAAGGGGGGGAGGGGGTAGCCCCTCGAGCAACAGTACTTATTTGGAAGATGGATCATCATGGTCCAGGCCATGTTCCAAATACTATTTTAAAATTTAAACAAAAGTGAGACAAACAGAAAATGAAAATAAACCTGCCCAGAATATAAGTGGGGGCACATTATTTGGGCACTCTAGGGATGGGGAGTATGGATTCAAATCCTCTGAGATGAAGGAAGGAATTGCATCCAAGTCTTCCATATTTGGACAAAGTGCCCTAACTACTGCGTAAAAGGTAATCACAACACAATTGCCTCTTCTTTCCTAGTCTAAAGCAGTACTCTAAATTACACTGTTTTGCTTTTGTTAAAAGTAACCAATATTCAACTGGGGAAGTAGGTGGAGGAAAAGCTTTGCTTTTGGCTAAAACCACCTTCTGAACCCAAACAATAATAACTAAAAACAAACAAAAAATACTTTGCCAAAACAAGTAATTACTCCCCGCTCCTCCCCAAAAAAGCATTTCATTTTAGCTGGAAAAAAAAGACTCTCTTTTCTATATTTATATTTGGAAAATAAGGTTCGAGGAACACACTGAAAATTCGGTTATTTCCACCAGCCAGTCTAAAATGCTAGTACAAAGAAACCAATCCCACTGGTACTAAAGTCAGCGGAAAGATTTTCATCATCTACTGTAGAACCTGTATGAGACTTTATATGCCCCATGTAATCATCTCTGCCCAAAAGGCATAGTCACTTCTATACATGCCTTTAGCTGTCCTGCTTAGATCTTCACTGTGCTGTGGCTGTGCAGCCACACTGTTGACAAACCCCCAGTGAACTAATTTTTATTTACAGAAAGCCTTTTTTTTTTTGTTGGCTGTAGTGTCAAACTACTATTTAAATCCTCTGGTAATATTTACAGTAAGAAGCATGACGTGTGGAAAATTGTTTGGACCCCAGACTAGAGTATATCAAAACAGCAGCAACAAGCCTGGCAGCAGACCAGATTCCTATTCAGTAGTTGGCAAATGATTGAAAGTACTGCCAAATATGCCATGCCCCCATTTTTAAGCCAAAGATGAACACAGTTGAAGCTTCCTGCCAAGACTGATGTGCCCAAATGCCACAGGTCAGGTCAAGCAAGGATGCTGCAAATAATTCCCAATGGTATTTTAGCAGTCTGCTTCTTCAAGAACTGTCAGATACTGAGCCCCAAATGCTGGCTCCTCCACTATTATTATAGCTCATCCTGGAAAACATCAGTGTTCTGACTGTGAAAAACAGCACAAACACCTGTTTTAGCTCTATAAATATACTCAGGAGCATCATATTATTCTCTCACAAAAGAACAAAGCATACTAGAATAGTGAAATTCCTAAAAAGTATATTCTGTGTTTAATAAAATAAAAAATGACAGAGATGAAATAATTATATTTCACAAACTTAATGGAAGATTGTTCTAAGCAGTAGAACAGTGTTTCTTTAACTAGCGTTATTTCTTGCACAAACATTTGTAAAAAGCATAAAAAGTTTTCTCAGAAGTTAAAGGCTTACATCAGGGAATTGTTTTGAAAGATTTTTATTTCGATGAGGATTTAACTAAATGTTAGCACAGGAAAATGCAATGCTGTGCTAAGGGATCTGTAATAAGGTTTAAATGAGATTTAGCTAATGATGTAAATCACCAGTTTGTGAGCCTTGAATTTGCAATACTTTGGCTTGAACTCAAAAAGACTGCTCCAAAGAGCAAAAAAAATTTTGTTTTTTCCTTCCCTAGTGATCCTCTGCATTCCTAGAAGAGCCATAAGAATCTGTCACTATTTCCCCTTGAAATCATTCTACCCTTAAGGCACTATACTGCAAGATACCATTTAGCAGTCTAAGAAGGATTCAAGTCCTAAAGCAGCAGTTTAGAGGAATCCACTAGTTACTGATCAGAGAATGAAGTTAGACGAGGGAGGGATGGATTATGATTCAGATTAAGGCTGCACAACAAACAGGTTCCCCCACAATTTTTTTTTCTTTTTTTAATGTTTGAGTCCCAAATCAGAGTTAGCAGCTAAAAATCTCATTTTTCCCATCAAACAGGAAATTTAATGGAACTCAGTCTATAATGCAAGACAGTTGGTATGGCATCAGCCTCTTGCAGCAAAACACAGAGCCACTTAACATGGTTATGGTCAGTTATGGTTCACAGTACCTCAAAAGCTTCAGATGACAGGCAGGAGGAAAAAGAGAAGCAAATAAGCCAGACTACTGTGATCAGAGCGCTAGCAAGAGATGAGAGGGTCATGAACAAGGTCATATCTAAAAAATATTTGGGGCCAGATGAACATTTTTTCCCTCATTCTACCTGATCAGAACTTGAATATGCCAGAGACTTCTAAAAATCTAAAAAGAACAATCATTTTTTGTGCAAAAAAAAAAAAATGAAGACAACCGTGTAACTGTAATCTGTAAAAGAGAAGCACTGCTTTTTTAACTCCTATTTAGCACGCTGCTGAAATACTCCCAGCAAAGAAAATCCCAGTTGCAATACCATTACCAGTTGGCTGTCCTTGGCTGTGAATGTATTTGCCTCTGTTACTGTCTCTGAGTGCTTTGAGTTTAGTGCCAGTTTTGGGGTGTATTTGTTTTATTCTGCACCATCAGTAAAATCTGGCCAGAAAAAAAAAGGGGGGGGGGGAAACTACTTCAACTAGTTTTGCATAATTTGAAACACTGCAATGACACTGAGAAAAAAAAAAAGGGACAAGTGGGGCAGAAATTGAAGGTAAACTATGGACTTCAGTTTTAACTGTGTATTCTCACTGTTAGTTTCTCCTGTAAGAGAGAAGAATACCTCAGACAACTGACAAGGGATGCAATGTGAAATTTTAGTGTGGCATTGTCTGAAACAGGCGCAAGAGCTGGAGCCAACTTCTGTATCAACTTTCAGTCCATATGGATTAATGCCATTTTGCATAGCTGAAACACCAACTCCCTGCATGTGTTTGATGGTTTCCAGTTTCTTTGACTTCAATAATATGAAGTTGCTGAAGCTACTGCAGTTTCTTATTAAGTGTATTGTATTTTTATTTAGGTTACTCTGGCAGTCTATTTCACTAATTAAAAGGCTCAGCATTTTCAATTCATCTTTTTCTTCAGTCTAGTGAATCTCAGTATTGTGCAATTTTATAGCCCACAAATAAATTCAAGAGTTCAACTATCAGTCTGAATTTCCATCTTTTCCTACCTCTCCATCTGAAAAAATCTTGTTTTCTTCCCTGTCTTTTCAGAGAGTTGGTTCCTTTATTAGTCATTGAATTAAGAATATCATAATTTAAACACTGGGATTCACCACTGTCATATGCTTGCACTTAGTAAGAAGAGGGGCTTTCTTCCCAACCTTATTACTGTAATGTGAAGGCCATTTTTGAGAAAAGAGGTGTAACTGAGGCTATTTTACAACTTCTGGGCAGGGTGGGGGGGGAACCTTTTTCAAGCTTCTGCTAAAATGGACTCATATGACTTATTCAGTATCAACAGATCTCTACATGATCATTTTAAGATACATCATCAAAATTCAAAACAAAACAGAAAGCAAATGAATTTGAACTACAGTGGCTTCTTTCAGAAAAATCACACAGCTAATTTAGAACAGTATCCTACACTCCAGTGACTTCTTGTTCTAAGTGTCATGGAAATAGAATGGGTGACCCACTTTATAACATATATTTTATATATCTTGCGAATGAAATCCCAAGCATGAAGAGTCAAACCCTTTTCTATTAGGAAAAAAAGGTAGATAAATAGCTGAATTTTGTTAAATTTAATTTCACTTTTTAATCACTCTTATCAAATGTGCAATTTAAAGCTAGAAAAGCCATTACAGCCATACATACGTAGGTAGTTGATGCTGAGGATAAGAATCTTAAAGAACTTAAAACCTCAGCCAATTCTCTTTCTGGTAAAACCTCTGACTTCAATTTTAACACATCAGGCCTACACTATAGCTTGTAAATTACAGTCCTAAAAGGCCTGCCTTTCTTTTTATTGCTAAATGGCCTTCCTTTCTCTTAATATCAAGCCTATTTCTGCTCTCCTTAGTTATACTTAGAAGTTTATCACTAGACAACCATAATTCCTGAACTCATCTCCATTTGGCTAGACTAGTTTTCTCGCCTGGCCAATAGGTAAACAAGTTCCCTCCAGTTCCATATTTCATGTTTTCAGATCCTGGGTCATGATTTGGTACACAGCATGGTTTTTAGCTTGCCTCCATTGTGAGCAACTGAACATGCAAAAGGCCAAGAGCTGGCAGAACCCTGACTTGGCTCTTTTCTCCTCACTTACCCACCTATTCTACCGTTGCCCTAACTTGCTTACCACAAGTACTGGTCACATTTAAGAGGATAAACAAAATTCCAGATCCCAAAAGAAATTCACACCAGAGCAGTTTAATGCTTCCTTGTACTTGGCATGTCTCCATACTGAGATACTGGCTGAGATAACAGCCTCAAACTATAATCATTTAAAAGAGACTGCGGAAATAGCTTCCACATTTACAAATAAGTCACTGTATAAGTGGGGCAGATCAACCATCAGAAGATGGATATAGAGATGATCTTCTTGTCCTATTCATAGACCATAAACAAATACTGCAAGACACAAAGAACAGGATTTTACAGCTGTTCTAGGCAGCTCCAGAGGTATTGGGCAAAACAGTTTCCTAATTTGTATTATTTGAAGAGAGCTGAGACTGGTGTTGTAGGTTCCACTGACTGAGATGCAAGAGAACTGGAAAATATAAAAAGCTTAGGTCACGGGACGTGCCTTAAGTTTTTTTTTTACTTATTCAAAATAACATTAGCTGAATAACATGAATACTCATTCATCAGGAATTCCAAAACCTCTCCTGGTTTCAGTAGGATCACTTATGGAATACGGCACAGTTCAGCTTAAGTGAAGTCTCATTTGTTTCATTTAGAGCATTAGAGGCCATCACAAATTTGTTTACTACTGCAAAATTCCTAATACAGGAAGAAGAAGAAATCTGAAACACGCAACTCTACAGTAGTAGGTGTTGGTACTCTGTGCTGAATCTTTCACTCTGATCTTGTACATATTCTCTTAGAAGGATCTGGCTTTAAAAAAAAAAAATCAAGAACATTCAAACAATAGTCTTTGTACCACTGACATTCTGCCAAAACATATCTGAGCTGCAGTACCTTGGCTTTGATGTTTTTCTGAGGGCAGTAAAATAGTTAAAGAACTTGCTGGATTTTTCATGCTGTTATGGATTCTGAAGACACTGCTAATAAGCCTGAGTTATTTCAGCAGACAAATATTAAGGTTTTGACCACAATTTTATTCCTTTTAAATACAATTTTACTATATTCAGTCAAGCAAATCTTAGGAAATATTCTGGAACTCAACACAATTCAGCATTTTTCAGTTTGTCATTGAAGAGACTCAGGAATGTAAGTACCATCTTATCATCTAGCTATGTAATGTGCAAGCTGATGTCTTCGTAGCTTCCAAAGCTCTAAAAAAAGTTGGCAAGCACTTCATTATCATAATGATTCTTTGTATCATCAAAAATAGAATGCTGTACGCAGACTGTGGCAGCAGATATGGTAGGTCAGCTTTCCAGTAAAGAAAAATTGTCAGTAGAGTCTGAATATATTAAGTGCTATTTATTTTAACTACACATTTGCTGCTGGAAAGCATTCAAATAAAGGAAGAGAACCATTACAAATGTTGGGTTCCCAAGGAGCAGCTTCAGAATTGATGTAAACAGTTGACTGTTCCTGAGAGTAAACTTTCCTCTACTTGAATTGCTTCTCACATGAAGCCTTGAAACTTCAAGAGTGAGTATTTGTTCACCTACTAGAAGAATTTGAAAATCATGTGCAACGTCACCACATGGTGACACCTGTCATAACAAAATGATAGTATTACAATGAAAATACTTCTCCCTTTGTTCCATTATCCTTACTTAGCTTTCAGTTTCTCTAACCTATGTCTCAGTTAAAATATTTAAGGAAAACAGGCCAAGTGTTACAAACTTATCTCACCACTTTTCTGAGGTAGCAGAGATTTGCAAGCACATTTTTAAAGGTCTCTAGAGGCACTATCTCCTCTGCAGTTGCCCACCACAATGAACAGCGGAACATGCCTTAATATGCCATACCTAGCAGCAATGGATGGTGACATAATTGTGCAATCTGTGAGGGACAGGATAGATCCATATTCACTGAGCTTAATACTGCAGTCGGCTGTACTTCTTTTGAAAAACAGTACAAGCTGAGTATACAAGAGCTGTAAACAAGCTGACGTGAAGTATTTTTTCCTAAGAAGAATATTATTAAATCAACTAATAAATCAACTAAAACTCATCATTCTAAAATGAACTAATCAAAATCAACTAATCAACTAATAAAAATCATTGTCAGTTATTCATAGAGCTATGTAGCATACATTTAAAAGAGATATTAAGGAGGTATAATCTAGCCATCTGCTACCACACACAGGAATATCCACATTCAGGAATATCCACAGACTTTGGAGGAAAAAAGGCCTGCTAACCTGTTTCGTTTACCCCTCGGACTGTTCCTTTTTTTGTTGTTTTATTAAATTGGAAAAAAAAAATCCCCTGAAGATGCTATGTGCCAATAAACCCAGATCTGTTTTTACTCCTTCCTCGTACATCTTCCACAACCCTCCAAAATATTATCAGTGACAAGAATTCATCAGTCACCTGATGAAAATCTTTAACATAAGAAAATCCCCACTGGCATGTCAGAGAGAGAAGCAGAGCTTGGATTCTGCATAACAGGTATGTCAGAGACAGTGAGTCCACATGAATATAGCAAAAGCAGCTTTATAGCTGGACCTTTTAAAAGAGGCAAGCAAACATAGCTGCACATCAAAATCTAGAAAGTTTTCATCATCCCAGGTTTATGGAAACATATGTGTATAGAGCCTGGACAGGGAATACACAGGTAAAACTGCATAAAGCCCAGACATCTGAGTGGATTTTGAGAATTTCACTCTCCTGCTAGAGTAGGTTGAGTGGTGGTTTTTTTGGTTTTTTTTTTTTAAAACCAAGAGGCACTTATCATTTCTTCAAAACATCTCCTTACAGTCACCAGAAATACAGTTCACAATATTGGAAAGTTAAGAAAAAAAAATCCACAGTCCAGCTGTTAACATGGATTCCCCTTAATCAAATTCAATGCTTTTACACTCCCAAAGTATACTTAAAAATCTTTCTCTTTCGAGAACAAAAGCAAAATTCTTATAAATGAGTACTCACCACCATCTTCAACCATAAAATGAAAAATGTCACTGGTGGCATTGTCACCTGCTCGTAAAACATAGCATATCTTCATATCATCAATATCGGCTGGAAAAAAATTGAGAAAATACAGTTTACTTTAAACATCACAGCTAAGAAACTATTGCCATTAAAAAAAACTTGACATGTCTTGAATAGTTTAGCTTCAACATAGAGTGGTCAAGATTCTCCTGCAGAGCTCAAGAATTTCAGTTTAAGTTTAACAAGTATCATTCATTACCCTCCCCAGTGCCCTCTTCTTGCATGTACTGACAAAGAGAACACAAAGGAAATGTAAGAACACTGGCTCAGTGAGAGCTGTTTCATGTCTTTTTTGTGGTGTATTTTCTTAAACAGAACTATCTTCACTAAGATACTGATTCAACTGCTATTCTTCATCCTGAGAATTACTGTGGTCTGCTCTAGGCCACTCTGAGATGCCCAATGAGCTGCATGTTATTGACCTAAGAGAGCGCTGCTAAAAAGATGATCCATAATTCAATACATTCCACAGCTTCCCCATACAAACAAACAAACAAACAAACAAAACAGGGTAAATAAAGAATATGCTTAGCCTAACTTTTATTTGATTATAAATAAATATATTTTGGTACCATCACACAGGACAGCCCCTGGATTTATTGCTCTTTTAGAGTATGATTGTAATCAAACGGCACTAAGAGTAACAGAATCGGCCTCAAGTACTTCTGCCTTATCCGTAGCATTGAGCAACAAGAGCTGAGCCATCTTCTGCAAGTCCATACAGTACATATTTCAGCATCACTTTTCAGGAGATGACGGACCTAATGATCACTCCTAACAGTGACAAAATGCTAGGAATTTTGGTTAGCTCAAAGAATTGCCCACTGCCGCCAATGAGTGCGGTCAGGTGCAAGTGCACTGCTCAGAGTGCAAGTGAATGAAAGAGCAAAGAGATTACAGCATACCGCAAAGGAGTGTATTAATAAAAGTTATTGATCCTGATATTAAAATATTCCTTCCTTTTCCTGCCTCATCTAATTCAGCTGAGTTCACTCACAAATTTTTTCCTTTATTAGCAGTTTTTATTTTTAAAGCTCTAGTAAGCCATTAACCTATGCTATTTTTTACATCACTAATATAAGATTGTGATTATTTATATGCTTCCTATTGATGTTAAGCAACTTTTTTTTTTTTATTACATTGTCTTCTAATATACCTATGTCAAAGAAGCATATAGCCATATTCTATTCTGTTGTGAGGCAAAAAAAAAAAAACCCTTGATACTATGGTACATTCAACACTAAAGTATCTGAGTATCTCAGACACTCAAACCGACATTACCAAACAGTATCTTCAAAGCAGAATACAAAAGAATGGTCCATATTTTACAAGTGCAGAAGTGAAATAAAGCAGGACTAAGAGAGGGACTAATTTGATCAGAGAAATCTGTATCTATTTCATCCTAATGTGGATGTCTAAAATGAGCCAGATCAATTGCACCCAAAAAGGGTACTCTGTCTCCATTAATTAGAGAAGGACCCTTGGCACTAGGTTCAGATGCAGGTATCTACCCTACAGATGTCTGACATGAGGAACGAAGCCTTCTACCTCAAGGGACTCATCAGAGGTCACAGGAAATCTCTGGCTGAAATGAGACAAAAACCCATGGTATTTTCTCCATTGAGTTCTACCTTCCCTTCAAGAGGCAAGAAAAATCAGCCACACGACCCCCCCTGCTTCCACAGCTAGATACTTCTGGCATGTGACCTAGCTTATTTAAAGTAGTCTTGGACATATCTACACATTCTGTAGTAGAGAGATCGCAATCTCTTAAACTGCAAAAGTGCCCTCTCCACCAGACCATCTTGCCTGTCAACATCTTTTCAAAGGACATGGCATACAATCCGTATGACTGTGGCATCGTAAGTAGTGCTCAAACGCTAGTGAGGCACTTTGTTTTAAGGACCCAGACAGACACAATTAAAGCAGACAGACTAGAGTTCAGCAACAGAAGTTTCAACTGATGTTTTTGAATAATCAATTCCTATAGAGAAAACATGCAAAAGGCAAACAAATGTTTATCAACACAGTGTTTTCCCGTTTTCTTGAGTGGTGACAGGAATGCGTAATACATAAAAACTTACTGTTGTCACTTTCCTTGAAAAAAATATGGTTGTTGGTAAAAATTCATTTCTGATGCTACACCAAACAGTATGGGGTAATTTATTTTATTTATTTTTAAGGAAAAGTTTTGGAAATGAATAGCATTAAAGTGGTGCTCAAGTACCACAGAAAATCTCCTCCCATGTAAGGGCAGGTACATTAGTAAAAACAAGCTAAAAGCTTTCATTAGAGCTCTTCAAAATCTACAGTTCCAAAAGCAGCCAGACATCTTCTAGGGCAAACAAGTAAAGAACATTACCAGTAGGTATATGTCACTAAAGAATCTCTTCTATAGTGTTTCAAAGAAAGTTAAAGATCAAAAATTAATAGGGCTGTAAAGAGGATGCAAACAAATACCTTTTTATGCCAGAGTAGCAAATAAATCTTTCATCCTGCAAACACTTACACAAGTACTTAGCTTTGCTCATGTGAGTGGCCTTATCAAAACCAATGGTTCCAACATATATACAGCTAAGCACTTGAGTCAATGTTTGCAGGACCACCTCATCAAAAAAGCCACCTGTGATGCAAAAATCTTATTTTTATCACAAGAATCACAAAGGAATGCCATGCTTTCTGTTCACTAAAAACATGTTTAGAATCACTTAAGGAATTTTACACTTTCCTGATATAATTGATTACGTTTATGGTAGCTATATTAACACTTGCTTAGTTGCAAGAGTAATTCATTACTGTGTAATTGCAATTCCTACTAAACATTCAGGAGGACATTGCAATTCTCCCCTCATTAGAAATCCTGCAGATTTTTCCTATAAAAAAAAGTTTATCCACACTAGATTAGGACATTGCTTTCCCATTTAAAACTATGCAAAATAGATTTGGCTATTAAAGGCTGCTTTATTCTCCTGTAAATATATAGTCTTTAAGAAACAAGTGTACTAGACAACATAGTTCACCTATCTCTCTGAAAACACTTGCCTGAAAATGAAGATGAAATCCACTGTCAGGAATGAATTCTGAGTGAAATCTTGATTCACAAAGTGTTGGATATTTGGCTGCAATAGCCATTAATGTATCTTTGACCTCAGGAGGACACATTGAGCACTGAGACTTTAATTAAGCTCTCTAATTGCCAAGGCAGATTTTTACTCTCCTCTATCCCTTCCCCTTCTTTCCGGCCCCTCAGTACATCTGGAAAGCAGCAGAATGCGGCCTGGCCCTTATTCACAAAACTAACCATGTGGGTGGGACTGCGGACTCCCAAAATAACACTCGCCACTCCATCACATTCTGTACACTCAAAACATTATCCAAATACTAACTACTTGTTATATACCACTGACTTTTAAATATGAAAGACTTGGCAGTTCCTTAATAGATTTTTCCCCATTTTTAAACAAATTACCTAATCTTAATGAATATCTGCTATGAACAAATTCCAGCCCTGACTTGCAGAGATGAGTGCAGTGCGATTATGCATACACAATTTTCTTTGTTTGTATTTTTATACTAGGACAGCACTAGAAACTAGAAATTACTATATGGCAAGTGTTTTTCTTTAAGCTTTTTCTGTGTTTACTACCGCTACATTTCAAATATACAGCACAAAGAACTAATAATGAATTGAAAATGCTGCTTTCAGGCATGATATGAAGTATTAGTACTTGAATAAGCTTCAGAACTCCTTAATATATTTTAAGAATATTTTATCCTGTTACTGTCACTTGTCTCTCTCTTATTCAGATTTTAACACCTACATATAAAAAGATAGAAAGCACCAGATATTTGCAGAATATGGGGACTCTTTTTTTTTTTTTTTTTTTTAATCAAGGACTTAATTGTCCTACACTCTAATACCCCTTTTGAGCAATCCCAATTAAGTCTATGAGCCTCATAAGCTAGAGATTACCTACCGTACTTCTGGCAGAAGTATTTGATGTATACTATTTAGAAAGCCCCACACTGTGTCTGAACAAGATACACAACAAGGAACAAATCCTTGGACATACTGCATTCTGCACAACCACATTTTCACTGGAGCCTTTCAGTTCATCTTGTGAGCTAGGCTAATTTCCTTTCTAGCATTCAATAAAGTATTATGGGGAGATACTGAAAAATAATCTTGATCATAAAGCAGAAAGTTGTTTGTCAAACATTCTCTCTGCTCCCTCTTTCAGCTATAGGTAATCAGATCAGGCAGTCTGCTCAAGCTGCTCCCACAATGATTCTTTTTTCAATCCACGGTACCTCATTCAACGCAGTCAGTCTATCTGTTCATACAAAGATGACCCAAATACCAGGAATGGGAGCATGAGGTGGAAGAATATTAGGACAGACCTCACACTATTGGTAACTCTCAAAACTCAACTGTGTATGACCCTGAACAGCCTGACCTGACTTCAAAGTCAGCGCAGCTGGCCCAGGGGTTAGACACAATGACTTCCAGAAGTTCTCTCCAACCTAAGTTTTTCTACAGTTCTTTACAAGATTGTGAGGATGCTTTACAGGCTCCATCAGGACCCATACTGGTCAATGAATCCAGAACATATTCAGCATTTTCATAAGAGCTTGTTCCACATTGTGAGATGGATATCCTAAACTGGGAAAAGATGAAAACACAAGAAGATAGCACACTACACCAGGCTCAATAGTCAATAGAGGAGCATCCCAAAGTCAAAACTGTTCATGGCTGGCTGCAAAATCTCCACTTTCTGAAAGCTCATTAAAAACACAGACAAAAAGAGGGTCTTATTCACTCCTGCCCTGAGCATTAGATAATTGTCTCAGTACAGCATGAGCATAAAATATGCATGAATTCACTACTTCAGATTTGACAATGCTTTTCACATTAATTACAGTGGGATACAAGGTAAGGCACAACAGTGAACTACATGCAGAGTTTTGAGTATGCTACTTGGTCTACATAAGACCTCAGCATCTCACATTACTTTGCAAAACTGTAGCCTTCTAGGTCCAGCCAAGACTTTGTGTCTTTCTGCCACTCACAACCTCTCCCATATCCAAAACAGCTACAGAGAAGAGGGCATCTGAGGAGAAAGGACAGAAAAAGATAGCACCCTTTCATCCATGACTTTCACTCCCAGTTTATTGTGATGTCCAATAACTTCTCTTTCCCTGCCCTTAACAGAGGTATTACCCACGTCTGGGCCTAATGTTTTCTACCTTTCACAGAGCCTTTCCAGACATCTCTTCTTCTCCCTCAAGTGCTTGGGCTTGCACTCACAGAACAGTTCTGTGTTTGCTTTCCAAAATACAAACCATTTTTAAAAGCCTTTAGGCAGTAGAACAGAGATACCAGAGACATAACTTACAGACGCTCAGGATTATTTGTTTATGGAGGTCGCAGAAGAAATACTAAAGTGTGTATTTCTTAAAAAGATACTCTTCAACTCAACAGAAACGTGCTGATACCATCAGGGTACTTGTGAAGTTATAAGACTGTCTCAGGACCCCCCACTAGCTTTAAAACCAACTTTCTCTCAGGTTGCAGGCTTTTCATCCAGCTCAAGCAGCCCCAGAAAATTAAGGAAGTCTGTGTGAAGACCAGTAGGCTGGGAGACGCCACATATATTTTCGGAGACATTAGATGGATATTAGATTTTCCAGCTAAAGATATCTCCTCAGCAGCAACTATGAAGCTGTTATTTCTTGATCACATTGACTGTGGTAGGGGGGGGGTTGGCCAAAAGTTCTTGTCCACCATAATAGCATCAGTGTAGAAAAGATATTTCAGGAAAATAAATGCAGAGCACAAACATCAAATAAGATTAAAATTAATTAGGAAAGTCTTCCTATTTGCTGATCAAAAATTAGTTTAAATTGATCCACTCTGGTACTGCCCTTCATGTAAATACATGCTTACAGCCTTGTTTCCACCACTATACCTAATACAAAACTAGTTGCTACAAAGGTCCAAATTAGACTTCTCAAAGTGCATGGCATAAAGTATGCATACAGCCTCTCTGCCTCATTGCTCACACATCCTGTCCATGTCACCAGCCTTCTGCTATGGAGAATGTAGCAGCTAAATGGCTAGGTATCTTCCATGCAAGGTAGTGCAGACAGAGCAAACATAGTGTAAACACCAGCTCCCAGGAAGTTTGGAATACCAGCTCTGCCTGTGGCTCAGGCCTAGTCTGCCACAAAGCCTGCAGCTTTATCCTGCTAATACCACTTCCCAAGAACCCTGCAGTTCCTACTTTGGTCCTCACATGACCAGAATGCAGGTGCTTTATCCCAAGCTGTGTAGGTTTCTAACCATGCCAATCACAAACTAGAAAGCACCTGCATTTTGGTCATCTGGCAGAAATACACTTGGCCACATGGCATAGAAAAGGATGGGATCTACCTATCCTGAGTGCCCCAAAAAGAGATGGGCTATCACTATGCTATGCAACAGTTAACTTTCAAGGAACACTCTCTCAGTAATTCTGTGTTCTCCAGCATCAGAGAAAAATCCATTAAAAAAAAAAATCATCATCTGTTTATTTACTTACCTCCATTCTCTTATATTTCTCTCACACACTGACAATGATACTCATAATACAGCTAGCAGCTCATTACTGAGGTTTTATATTTAAAGAGGTTGTTGATTTCCAAAGCTTAAACATGGTTTGGTCCCTCCCCATCCTCTTTTTCTTTTCCCCAATGCATCACTAACAGTGCAATAGTTAGGGATACCAACCATTCAAAAGTTCATGAGGTCTATTTGCAAGATTTGGTGTCTCTGACAACAACATCACTACAGCCAAGACTGTAACGGGGGATACATACCAGTATGGGCTCAGTGAAATGAAACGCAGCTGACTACAGTGTTTCTGTCTGCCCCAACCACCTACACAGCCCAGTTTGCCTGGGCCACTTTAACTTTGAGTGTCCATGCAGTTGTGCTGTCTGCAAACTCCACAGCTGCAGCAGGCTCCGAGAAACTTCATTTCACTTTTAATTAGCCAGCTATTAACTCATTACAAAGTAACACAGAAAATTCTCTGGAGAATAGCTAATGCTCTCCTTTCAATTAAAGAAAGTTACTTCATAGCCTTGTTTTAAGGCTTTATTTCAGCATATACAGCACATGTGGTTTTCATCCTATCTATACCACCCAATATTTTAGCTCCATGTAAAAAGTAAGTACCACTGACATAATTTGGAAACATTTACATTACTTCTTAATTTACCACAAACACTTTGTAGTTAAGGCTTGTGTAATTAAGCCAACAAATGCAGTCATGATATATTATCCCCTCTGCTTGGGAAATGATTTTGCTTTTATAGTTAAGTGCACTCAGACTGTATAGCAACTGATATCCTAGCCATGGTATGATCATTAGTTAATAATAGCATGGCCACTCCTGTAGCATTTTCTAAATAAAACTTTTAAAAAAAGCCCTCGACCTCTAAAGATCTGGAATCATGTGCAGCCCAGTTCTGTTATCTGCATTTGTGTCACTGAGTAAGTCCTCAATACAGGTAAGGGGTTCCAAGTTATTTGGCCTGTAAGCAAAGACGCTCCATCACTCCGCTTATCCAGTGCACACTCTTTCCTGCCTAAGCGATCATAAACACATACATAAAAATAATTTTAAAATAATAAAGCCATTATGCTATACCTGCTTTTTGGAAAGTTTCTCCCCTCAATTATTACAGAGCATAACACAACTAAGAATGTTTCCAGAGACCTAAAAAAAAGCATGTAGTATTGCAATACCTTGTGTGAACTGGCTGATGCTATGGTTGCCTTTCCCCAGGTGGATCAGGAAGCCATGGCGAGGACCCTCTGTGATTCTGATCTTGAGAGCGACGTGTAAACTGTCTCTGTCTTCTACTTTGAGTACCTTGTTGGTAATCAGAAACCCTGTGTGACCTGTGGCCAGAATACGAAGAGTTGATGCACCCTTGTTTATTACAATTTGAGGTACGTTGTTGTCCACAGCCATTATCTGAATCTTCATAGTCTGAGGTTTCCTCGTTTCAAACACAGTGTTGGGAAAGACGTAGAAATCAGTATGAGTGCCATCTGTAACAGTGAAAGAGAAGCTATCCTCAACTGATTCTGTGCCATCATGGTTGTAGCTGATTAGATTTTCATTCAGATCTTGTTTCGTGAAGGTGGTGACTGGTTTGGAGTTATTGAACATGATCTGACCATGAACTGGTACTTGAGTGATGATAAATTTTAGAAAAGCATCAGGTGTATCTCTGTCTTCTACTGTCAGTTCAAATGGGGTTATCAGTTTGTTTTCATTTTCACTTACCACCAGGTTATGTATTGTAACCACGGGTTTCTTATTGTCCACATCACTAATAGAAATTCTGAAAGTACGAAAAACAGGGTTATAGCCATCAGTCACCTCAAACTCAAAGCTGTCCATTTTCACCTCATCTTCTGAAGTGTGAATGTAGTAAATTTTATTGCCTGCTAACAAAAGCTGAGTGAAAGTGGAGATGGGCACGCCAGGCTGATCTGTACATTCAAGATGACCACGAACAGGTGCTCTGGTAATAGTGAAAACTAAGTTCTCATCTGGACTATTCAAGTCACTGGTGCTAAGCAAATCAGTAGTAAGGGTTACCTTTCCTCCTTCCTTCAAGGAAACTCCTTTGCTGATTACATCTGGGAAGACAATATCAACGCTACCTATGGTCACATAAAAGTAGCGGTCAATGAGAGGATTTATTCCATCTGTCACATCAAATTTGATAAGATCGCGAACTCCTTCTCGTCCAAAATGCATATACTGAATTAAGTTTCTATCCACCTCATCCTGGGTGAAGTTCATCCCCACGGTGATATTTTCAACACCTCCTGAAGGCTTTATTCTCTTTAGGAGGCCTTGTCCTGGCCCGTATCTCACAATGTATGTCAACATTTTGTCTTCAGAGTCTAGGTCAGTAGCCTTCAATATTCTGTTATGAATAGTTCTAGTTTCCCCTATTTCAATCTCCAAACCATCATTGATGGCCATTCTGGGTGTCTCATCATCTACAGGAATAACCATGATGAATACCCTTTTCACTACAGTATATTTACCATCTGTGAGTTTCACCTCAAAACCATCCTCCTTTGTCTCAGAGTCATCATGTTCATAGAGTATGCTAGAGCTTTCCATTATCTGATCCACGGTGAAGCTCTCCACTAGGACAGTTCCATTGACCAGCTGGTTCACAATGTGGCCATGCTTAGGAAACCTGGTGACCGTGAACACTAACTCATCAGCAGGAACATCCCCATCAACTGCATTGAGGATAGGGGTATCAATAACCAGGCTCATGCCTTCCATCACAACAAACTCACGCATAAAGATTTCAGGCTCTTCATCATTGGCTGGGATAATGACAATGGGGAAGAAGTGCCTCTGGGAAAAATTAATGCCATCAGAACAACGGACAGTGAATCCATCTTCAACAGGCTCCACACCCTTATGTATGCTTTGGACGTAAAAAATATGCCCCTGACGGAGGTCTTTCAAGGTAAACGCGCTTATAGCTGTACCTGCTCTGGACTTTTCAGAGCCTGGGGCTGGAGAAATGTTCTCTACATACCCAGATGTTGGCTGAGCAACAACGGTACAGAGTATATCATCATAGGGAGTATCCACATCTTCAGCCCTTATGTGAGCAGGAGTAATGACCTGTTTGTCACCTTCCGTTACCATGAACTGCTCCCCCACAAAAATCTCTGGGGCTTGACTGTCAACAGGGAGAATGGTCACCAAGACAGAAACTCCTTGAACAACATTGCCCCTGATGCTCCACTCCTCTGACAGGTCAGACAAGGTAAGATTGAAGGTATCTTCTTTGGGCAGAAGGCCTATTTCACCACCAGTATGAGCATATACCACAGCACCATCCAACAGATCTCTCTGGGAAAATCTCTCTGCAGGCACCCCTTGGACCAGGATGTCCCCATGCTGAGGAGGATCCTCTACAATGAAGGTCAACATTAAGTCATCTGTATCCTCATCTGTGCCCTGGATGACATTAGCAGTGATTTCAGCAGCACCATTCTCCAGCACATCCAAGTAGGAACCAACAGTGCCCGGGGGCAACCGTAAGGTAGGAACCTCATCATCAACAGGGTACACATTCATTTTCAATGTGATGGGCACAACATGAACCCCATCACTCACATCAAGACTGCAAGTATCACTGCTGATCTCTGCTCCACTGTGTACATATACCACCCTCCCTTGCCTGATATCATCTAGGCCAAAGGCAGCTCCCAGAATCAAACTGTACCCAGAGAGCTGCAACTGGCCATACTGGGGAGCCTGGGTCAGAATGAATCGGAGACGGGCAAGTTCAGTATCCGTGTCACTGGCATCCAACTCAGTTGGACTAAGCACATGGCTGCCTCCCTCAGGCACAGTAAAGCCAGTATTAGTGATTTCAGGAGGCTGGTTATCCACAGGCTGCAGGTAGATGGTAAAAGTCCCTTCAGCTGCATTGCCAGCTGCATCCTCCACCTGATACTGGAACTGAACCAAATGAGGGGCCACCCCCAATTCCTCCTGTGGAGGACGATAGGCAATCTTGCGATGGTTGATCTGGGCCTGGGTGAAGTGGGTCACTTCCATAGAGTGATCCTCAGTCAGCACAAGGGATCCAAGGCGGGCTCCAAGTACATCTGGAGGATGGTTAGTGTCAGTGGGGGGCTGGATTATTGTGTAGCGCAGTTCACGGTCCCCTGAATCCTGGTCTGTATAGCACAAGTGCTTCCTCCGCAGTGGGGTCACCTGCTGTTCTGCAACTACTAAGTGCAGGCTGCTGCTACTATGCAGCTCTGGGGCTAATCGGTCTATGGGGTGTACCCGGATCACAAAGGTCTGTGGTCCAGAGCGGTTAGGTGGGTCATTGTCATCCTGGACCCTAAAGATGAACTGGTCCAACACAACCCCAGGTCCAGGGCTGTGAGGCCCAAAGTGGTGGTAATAAAGACGCCCTTCCACAATGTCCTGCTGTAGCCATTCCCGCACTGGCTTTTCATAGATTAGGGAGCTCCCCATTAAACCTGGCACCCTCCTCCAGGAAAAACTCTTATCTTCTTCCTCCTCCTTCTCCCAGTCAGGAGGTGGCTGGCCTTGACGGAGGAGGAGCTGCCCTGCAGCAGGGCCAGACTCCACTGTGAAGAGCAGGACGGCATCCTGTGAGTCTATGTCAGTGGCACTAAGAGCACGGGTGGTAATGGGCACTGTTTCACCCTCAGCCACAGCCAGCCCTGTGTTAGCATTGAGTAGGGGTGGCTGGTCATCAGTGGGCACCAGGGTAATAGGGAAAAGAAACTCAACACGGTGGCGGGAGCCACCATCTTCCAGCCGCAGCACTAGGTTGTCACTGAGAGGAGACTCACTGCCATCATGCTGGTAAATGACCCGGCCTGCTGCCAGCTCGGCCACTGTGAAGTGTTTACGAGGGACACCAGACGATGGGGTATCCTCCAGCAGAGTGAGGTGGCCATGACTCAGCCCCGCCACCACACTCACCTGCACCTGCTCCAAGTCATCCTCATCACTGATAACCAGGTTGGGGCTGGGACCGGGGCCTGAGAGAGGCCGTGACTGCCCCTCATAGAGCACGAGGCCGGTGTTGCGGGTCACCACAGGTGCTAGGGTGTTCATGGGCTTCACCACAATCACAAAGGCAAAGGGCTCGGAAGCAGCACCCTCAGGGTCCAACACCTCCAGCTCCAGCTCAAAGAGCCGCTCCCGATCCGAGTCCTCCACAGGTGGCTGGTAGGCAATGCGCAGCTCCCTCACGTCCTGCTGGCTGAAGAAGGAAATGGGCAAGCTCTGGTCATCGGTGCTGACCATGTGCCCCTGGCCAGGGCCGAAGGGTGAGGTGATGTTGAAGAGCAGCAAATCTGGGGGCGACTCGGCATCCTCAGCCGCCAGCATGTCAGGTGTGACAGCAGTGAGGACAAACTGGTCCACCTCCATCATGAGCATGGCCAGAAAGCTGGGCTTGGGAGCCACATTCTCAGCACCAGCTCGGATCCGCACCAGCACCTGGAAGTACTCGCGCTTCAGCAGCGCCCCGGCGCTTGCTGCCTCCCACAGCTCAGCCACCAGCGGCACCAGGTCGCGGTTGGGTGAGCCGCCAGCCGCCGTGTGTCGGTAGCGCAGCCCCAGCCGCAGGAACTCCTCGCAGTCCCACAGCGAGGCAGGCACCGGGCTGCCATCCCCTGCCACCGCCTGCCCCGCCGCCGCCGGGTAGTTGAGGATCTCGCCGTAGCGGGGCAGCCCAGCCAGAGCCGGCAGCAGGCCCACCCGGCAGCGCTGCCGGCCCGGCTCGAAGGCAAACTCCAGGCTGCGGGCGTCCAGCGGGTTGCTGGTGCCCCGCAGGCGCTCCACGGTGAGGGGCAGGTTGCGGGTGACGATCTCCAGCTGGGTGAAGAGCACCTCCACCTCCAGCACCAGGGGCAGCACCAGGGCGCGGCTCGGCGAGTCGTAGCGCAGCTGCAGGCGGACGCGGTCCCGCGCGGGGCTGCGGCCGCCCAGGTGGGAGTACTGCACCTCGCCGGCGCCGAAATCGCAGGGGAAGCGCCGGGGGCTCAGGCGACCGGGCCGCTGCCACAGCGGGTCCTCGTCCAGCACGGTGAGGTGGCACCGGTCCCCCGGCTGCACCTGCAGCACCAGGTCCCGCGCGGGGTCCAGCCAGGCGGAGCGGCCCAGGGGCACCCGCATCCCGCGGTTCGCCACCACGATGGGGGCCGCCTCCGCCGCCCACGGCAAGGAGGCGACGGCACTGCCTGGCGGCGGCGGCGCCCCCGCCCAGCCGCAGCCGGCCAGCAGCAGCAAGCCGGGCAGCGGGAGCAGCAGCAACAGCAGCCGCCGCGGCGCGGCGGGGAGAGCCTGCATGATCCCCGCCGGCGGAGCGAAGCGCCGGGAGTCCCCGGCAGCGGCCTCTCCTCTGCGCAGGGGCCGAGTCCCAGCCCCGCTCCTGCCGCCAGCGCTGCCCGCCTGACCGCTCCCCCCACGCACACGCTGCGCTCTGAGGGGGAGCGCGCCCGCCCCGAGGGGAGCCCCGCGAGCCGCTGAAGCCCCGCCCGCTCCCCCTGCGCGGCCAATAAGCACCCGCGGGGGCGCCTCCGCCGGGAAGGATTGGGCAGAGCCGCCTGTCAATCTTCAAACTTAAAGGCGGGGATAACCCGCCCCCTCCCCCCCGGCCGCCCCACCGCGCAACAGGTTGCTGGGGAGAAGGCGCGGAGGGAGCGGCGGGGTGAGCCCTCGCCGTGCAGGAAGGGAGGCGAGGGTCAGCATGGATCACCCTGACGGCAGCGACCGCGGACCGCCTGGAGCCCCCCTGCCGGGGGGGGGGGCGGTGCTGCCTGCCACACGTCTCGCACCTCTCCTCAGCCCCGGGGCGGTGGGAGCGCAGCACCGCGCCCCTCCTCCCCTGCGCGGAATCTCGCCGCTCTCACCTTAAGTCCTGGATCCCCGGGGCACAGATTAAACAGGGGCGTCCCCGAGTCACCGCTGGGGGAGGCCGGGGGTTTCCCTCACCCCCAGGGAAGCGGGGCCGCAGGTGAGCGCGGCGCGGCAACGGCCGCGGGTAACAGCCGCCGCTGGCGGGTAACGGCTGTCCCTCGCGAGTAACGGCCGCCCCTCGCGGGCAGCGGTGGGGGGACGCCGCTGGTTTTCCGCCGTCGCGGGGCTGCCCGAGAGCCGAGCCGAGTTAACGGGGAGGGCAGGGGAGGAAGGTGCGTGAGGGAAACCGGGGCGGCGCAGCGAGGAGCGGTGCCTCCGGACTCGCAGCCCGGCGGGGGCTGCCGCCGCGGAGGTGCCTGTCAGCGTCACGTTTCTTTGCGCCAGCAAGAAAGCTGATAAATATCTCCAGGGCAAAACACATTAGCTAATATCCAGTTTCATTCCTCGGAGGTGACTAGTCACAGCAGTGGGTGAATAAAAGCTTTACAATATTTTTGCTCTCTTGTGTCTGCAATTAAAAGCATACTAATAATAGTGTGAGCGTGCAAGAGTTGCTTGCCTTTAAAATTCCTAATGGCAGGGTCTGACTTTCATTCATCTTCCTCAGCTGCTAAATCTACATTTCTGTCTTAATGAAATGTGATACACAGCCTGTTTAAAAAAAAAAAAGTTCCCAACAGTAGGAAAAATTACTAAGGAGGGGCAGATTCAAGGACAAAGAAGGCTGTTTGGAAATTACTTTGTGAAAACCTGCGATGCATTTTGTTAAAAAAAGTAATATTTGAAGTTGTCCTTCAGTGATGGAACAGTATTATGACGTACAGTCTTGTTTGCTGTATGGAAAACTTGAATTTAGAAGATCAGGCGTAGACATGGTCAGTCATGTCTGCATCTAACTCGACACCCACAAATAATTTGACTTGGCTTGGGATAGCGGCCTCAGTGGACATCTTTTTTGCAACATCAGAATTGCAATCTGTGAAATAGTTTTGCATTCTGTATTGAAATGCCTGTGGAAAGCTGCAGAAAGCTACTTTGTTAAACAATTATACTGAACTGTGGACTTGGACACTGCTGCAAAAGGTAGTAATTATAGGAGTAAGACACCTAGCTAATAAGTTAAGCAGCAATAATACCAACTTACCCACCCTGATGAGGCATTCACGTTCTATTTTCGAAGTTGAACGTCTTCTTCCTAAGAACCAAGGGAAGATAATTCTGTAGAAAAAAACGAGTCCCAAAGCCAGGGATCTCTTACAGTTTCATAATCATGGTGTTGGTATTTCTACTTTTCAGAAGTGACAAGGTTCCACAATGTGTGATTGGAATTGCCCAGATGTGATGATCTGGTGTCAAGTTTGGGCTTCTCTTTAAAAATAAAACCAAATAAACTCCCACAAGCAATCCAGTATGGAGACAGGAGATGGCACTGGTGTAATTTAAAGGAATGTCTACCTTCATCAGCATGAGTATATTACTGTATAATTAATATGTTAATGTGTTCTTGATAAGTGTTTATTATCTAAATTTTATTCTAAATTTAGGCTGTGGTAAAACAAAGTTATAAAAAAAGTGTTCAGTAGAAATTTTCTCATTTATTCATTTCAAAGGAGAAAGATTTTCTTTAAATAAACTTCATTTTGCAGAGTTTCCAAATCAAACCATGTGTGTATGTGTGCAAATGTGCATGTGTGTATATATAGAGTTAGAAAGTGAAAATGAGTAATAAATCATTTACAAACAAAGTCGTTTAGCTTTTTAACTTAAAGATGTACCTTTAAAATATTTTCTCTTTAATGATGATGTCTTTTGAACCATATCTGTAATAAAACAGTCTCTTCTATTTTAAAGTCAGTACAATACTTGTCATGGCATTTCTCTAGAGATCATACCTAGGGCCTCTCTTTTCAGTTGGTAAAGAGAGTTGTGAAATCTGATAGATGGAAGAACATATTTTGAAGTATTTATGCTCAAACTAAAGGCAGAAGGGGATTTTCAACAAATTGATTGTGAATTTGAGAGGCAGCTTTTTAATTATAGACAAAAAGTTTTCAGGTGGTAAACAGTGAAGGGATGGGATTGACCCTTCTGATAATAAGTTTCTGATACAGAAATTTCTAATTTTACCAGAATTTAATGGATACAGGGTCAGGTTCTTTGATCTTTATCATCTCCATCATCAAGTAGTAAATCTCTCTGTACAAACAGCAAAACTCCTCTTTACTTCTAGCAATTGTTGTCTTGTCAAACAAGTCAATGAGCTCTTAAGGCGCAGTCCAAGTAAAAAGTGCATGATACGTTTTTATCTTCTTTTCACAGCACAACATAATATTAAAATGTGTCGCAAATTACAGAGTAGATAAGACTTTTGAAGGGATTTTCCTTGCCTTGCTGACTGGCTCAACTCTTTGTGCCGACACTGGTGTCCAAATCCTACTTGAATAAAATTCATCTGGGCTAAATTCTCATCCAATTACACAGCTGTAAATCCAAAATGTCTTATCAATTGTCACCGAAGTCAGTGTAACAAATCAGTCCAATGGAATTGGAATCAGAATTGGGTCCAATGACAGGTCCATTGATCTCTAACATAAATTGCTGATGAACAAAGTGACCGGTATTTGGGGAAAAAAGAAAAAAGTCTGAAGACTCTTTTAGAATGCTTGCAGCTCTACTACACTGGATATTTAATCTTTTAAAATATATTTGAGTGTAAACAGAAACAGAAAGCTTTAAAATAAACAAGACCTGCTCATTTGACAGTGTGCTCCTGGAATTCTACTGAGCAACATTTCTTTCTAAATAAATTACCTGTGAAGTTCTTCACGATAAATCAGTGGGTCCCTATATTTTAAGACATTTGTTTATTAAAAAAAAGAATGTAAATCCATTCTTATTTTAAATGAAATCATTTCTGAGGGCATCTGGCTTCTGCTTCTGATGATGGATCATAAATTTGTATTTCTTATTGAAGCCTACAACTCCCAGTTCCTATGTAAGAGAAACAGAAGTTTACTGTCCACCAAGTCTACATAAAAATTTATAGTTATCAAAGTCTGCCCTCTGTTGATATGAAATAATTTTAACATCTTAATCGTAGCCAAGCCTGATTTTTATTATAGTACTTTTCACAGGAGTTCAGTAATTAGTTACAGAATTAATTCCAGAGATTCTCTTAAAATAAATTAGCAAAAACAAAATAATTGTGATGATTAAATATTGGGAAAGGAGACCAAATATGACATCCAAATGCCTGGGCTTTTTTTTTTTTTTTTTTTTTAAACCAGTTTCTAAGTAGATAGCATCAGTGTTTTGTAACCTACAAATGCAAAAAAGATGTGAAGTTTCTTGTCAGTATATATTAATTATCTTGACAAGGAAATTAAGCAGGGGAGAGGATGAGATCAGCAAATGAGATTTATGGAAGCATTTGAACACTTACTGATGATATAAGTATTTTTGCTATTACAGTTCAACTTTGAAATGCCATCCCTTGTCCTCCCATCTTGGTCTTCATCTCTGAGAGTTGGAGAAGCTCCATGAACTCATGTTTAATTGCTTCATATGTAAGACCAAGGCATGAAGGATTTTACAGTACCTGCTGTGGCACAAAGAAAATTTTTGTCCTCCACGGTATGATAGGTGATTTGGTCAACAAAGATCAAAGAGAAATCCTATATAGGTAGACTGCTATAACAGAATGAAGATTTGAAAATGTTAAATCAGCCAGATGAGAGAGCTTCTAAATTCCCTGTGTATAGCTGCAGTTCTTTACGAGCTTTTGGGTTGCTTCCATACTCACTTTTTTTCTTTTCTTATTTCAGTTATTAAGACAAATTATGATCCGAGTGGCTACTTATAAATTATTGGGTCTACTCATTTACCTGGATATAAACAACAGTATCTATCTGTAAGCCCTAACTTTCCCTTATCCTTTTTCTGCCAAGGATCTCAAGAGACAGATAGCTGACTCTCAAGAACCCTCTTTCTTCCTCCTGAGATTTCTTCTTTACCCTCACTCTACAAACGTGGCATTGTCTCGAATCTGAACTTCATTTCTTTCATGACTTCTGTTACAATCTAAACATCTGTTGCCCTGTAGGCAGATATGTTCATTAAAAGTCCAACCCCACTAAATCTTGCATACATATTTATCCCTTTGCAACAGGTAAATCATAGTAGTGTGAAGAAACATCACTGGCTTCTATCAAGATAAAATTTCATTCCTTGACCAGTGACACTCTTCCACAGTCTGTTCTCAAAATTGTATCCTGTTGATGCTAGGGCAAGTATAATGCTCTTTTCTACATTCTAATGTACATACAGTAAATGTGACCACATGATCCAGCCTTCATTCACTCCAAAACCCAATCCAAAATCACTCTTCTTGTTTCTAAAGCCCTTCTTAGACTTTCATCATTGTACCTCCTGATGTTTCTCCCACTACTCCCCCACTAATTGCTCTCACCTGCCTAGCATTGGCACTCTGCCCACCCTCTGTGTCCCCAGTGCTCTTTTCACTACAGTCTTGGCTCTTTGAAAATCTACTTTTCAAGGCAACTTTCTTCGAGCTCCTTCCCACTTTAGATCTCATCAGCAGCTTTTTTTTGTTTTCCTTTACATTTTTCCCCTATGCCTTTTGATCACTCTTACTGCTTTTGTTTCAAAGCCAAAATACAACCTCTTGATCTCCTATTAACAATAAGCAAAGATTGGTAATTAACTAGATTAAATAAGTAGTTCCATCAAGCTTCCTTACCTATGGCTTATGTTTTGTGTTTGGACTCTTTGAAGTTTTTTACTGTGATTGTGGAATTTATAATGTTTCTTCTGTATACACACA
The DNA here is from genome assembly GCF_036370855.1 of Dromaius novaehollandiae. Lineage (NCBI taxonomy): Eukaryota > Metazoa > Chordata > Aves > Casuariiformes > Dromaiidae > Dromaius > Dromaius novaehollandiae. The sequence continues at coordinate 191,122,503 of NC_088098.1, forward strand.
CACACACACACACACACATTCTTTGATGTGTAATGAAGGCAACTGTAAGGTCACTCTAATCAATAACTATTTTCATAATATAGTTAGGGAAGTAGTCTCTTTCAGACCTCTCAGATTTCCTTTGGATGAAATTGGTGAATGAACAGAAAAGTTGTTTGTGGGAACAGACCAAATGCTGTCATGGCAATGACAAGTTCATTTCAGCATGCAACTCAGAACATGTATATGTTTGTATGGGTATGTATTGTGTTATAGCATATTTATGCCAATTACGGTTATGACATAAATCAGTATATCTATTAAACGTTATCTATGAGACATATTTAGTGATAGGTAGATACCTAAAAGCTGATGGAGGTCAACACAGTTAAATCCTCCATGTTTGTAGGTTTATTTGAAGTGCCAGTTTTCCTTGCAAAAGCTTGCAACTGTCTTTGTTGGTAATCTACTCTAATTTATATTGTCATGTTTTAATTGCAGGTTATTGAAATTCCAGTACAATCACGTGTGTATTTTTTCTTAATGAAATAAATAGGGAAACATTCCCGACACCACTTTCTCTGACAAAGAAAACAAAATGGAAGCTACTTAGTGGATAAGAGATCATATCCAGGCTAAGTAATTTAACTCCTCTTTTTCCCAAAATGCACTACAAACAGGTATTTTCTTGTTAGGATACATGCAACGTTGTGATTTAGATGTAAAACTAAATTGATCAAAAAGTCCTAATGAAAAAAATAATGCTGTCAGTTGAAATCTTCTCATGTCTTATATTCTATCTACATTCCTAGAGAACAAAGCCTTACAGAATTATGTTTTAATACATGTTCAGTTATACAAAAATGTATTTATTGATGAAAGAGAATTAAAATTTATCATAAATGAAGCTCAACTAAAGTTTTTTAAATCTACCTATCATATGCTATAAAAAGCTAAACTTCAGAAAGGCCAGAAATTAGCATTTTGGGATCAGCCTGACCATGTTCAAACATCCACTCTGCATTAGCTTTCACAGTCTTTAAATTACAGTCTTCACTCTTAAACTGCTTTGGGGTTTTGGAGACTTTTCCTCTGTGATAGACTTTTTTTTTCCTGGTAACATATGGCTGTTATAAAAAAGAATAATGGACATTTATTTCCTTTCCCCTCCCTGTTTTTATCCTTTCAGAGAGGACAAACAGTGACATCTCAGTAAATCTGTTTTGCACTGTGGCCTGTGTCCATTTTGACATTTCCAATACACATGTTTTGGAAGCATAGCCTTCAGAAAACATTACGGCTGAAAGAGCGTGGATCGTTTGGTTGGTCCTAGAGTTAAGGTTATTTAACTGATAGTGGGGTGTTTTTAACTGGTCAGAAAATGTGAGAGAATCAAATATTAGTTTTGGTGGCAGAGCTGTTTATGAATACACAGGTTGGATTTCTATATTAATGACAGTGAGTTAAAGTAGTAGCAGTGCAAATTCAGATGAATCTAGGGGTGTCTCCCTAAGAATCTCACTTAAGTTAATGAAGTTGTGTGTGGAGAAGTTTGCATAATTTACATAACAATAGCTGAGTGAAAGATGGATACCATTGTGTAGCTCCTGTCCCACAAATGAGTTGTCTCTGCACAGCCTCCTGCAAGATTTTTCAGTGGGGGAGTCAAGAATTCACAAATATAAAAAGTTGTCCAATAGGGTGGCGTGAAGAAAATTTGTGACACTGTTAAAGAACTGGATAAATAATACCTTTGGTTTTCATTGTCTTGTTCTCACAGAGTGAGTTCTAACCTATGATCAAGCTTGTTTACGCACTGAGGTGGGCAACTTAAATCTTAAGAGAAATGCAAGTATTCCCTCCCACACTTCCCTCAAGGTTGAAGTTTAAAATGAAATGGGTAAAACTGTAGGGTTGAGGGCTGTAGCTTACGATTATAAAGACCTTGAGATAATCTTGGTTGCCCTTCAATCTTCTTAAATATAATGTCTACAAGGTAGTCTGCTTTAGACTCCAGGAAGAAGAAAGGTTTTCAAGTGAGTTTCAATATTATTGTTATTTTTGGAAGGTCATTCTGTGGATGAGGAAGAGTAATGATTATTTTAGACCCAGAAGTCCAAAGAAGAAGCTGGTCTAATATTTTTCCTCCATGCTGTCCCTCTTCGATGGCTGCCAGAAACATAGGCTCTAACATTTCCTGTGTGAAGAACATTGAGGAAGTCAGAGAGATGCTGCAAACATCAGAGTAAAAGCAACAGGAGTGCAAGAAGCGAGATTAGATTTGTTATAAAATCCAACTCATGCCTTTAGTGTTAGCAAAATCAACAGAATCAAAACAGTAATGGACTCTTCAGTGAATGCTAAATATCTTCTTTCACACTCCCCTCATCTTTCAACTCCTAAAGAAAAAGAACTTGCTCATTTTTGTATTTGATTACCAATGAGGAAACACTGGCTATCTCTGTAGGCGCCATGGGGCCTTTTCTGTGGCGAGGCTCATTTGTTTCTAAAGTGGTCGTCAGAAAAACCTGAGACTTCAGAAGGTATTCAGCAACCTCAGAGAATCAGTTCTGTTGAGTTTTTATTTCTTATCATCAAAAAGGATTCAAAAGCACTCTAGTATACTAAGTTTACATCAAATACACACTTAAACAGAGCTGTCCAAAGAAACAAACCTGATAAAAAAGATAAAAGAATGGAAAACTCTTTTCAGATTATGCTGTGCATGGTAGATTTCTGCAAAGGGTTTATTTCAACAAGTCTTCTTCTTTTCTCCCTATCAATGAACTCAATTCAAATTCTGGTCTGCTTTGGTTAAGATACAGTAAGGATCTTCCTGGTCAGATTGGTTAAGATACAGTAAGGATCTTCCTGGTCAGATTTTACTGTAAAACTTACTGTGGCTTGTACTGGCATTGCTGAGCCCTCAAAAGACAGTGTTTGCTTATCTATTTAAATATGCCTAAACATGCCAACAAATAGTCATCTTCCTGGACCTTTTTGATACACTGACATTTATTTGGATTGTTTATTTCCTCTGCCCCACAGTTCCCTTACTCTGGTTATAAGAAACTGCAATGATGGCTGCGGGAGTCACCTGTTTCCTTGCTAAAAGTTTAAGGTATTGTTTTAGCTGCATAGCCTGCCAGATTTTTGCCCTTTCATGTATTTTTTGTGATTCCCATTGTGCTGCAGTAAAACCCATTATCTCTTTTGAGTGCCTTCTCGTGGTATTTCAAGTAACATTAACTCAATACAAGAACTAATTGTTGACAACCACTGTACACAATCAGACTGCAGAAAGCTGGATTAACTAACTGTTTCTCTTTAAACACAAAGTCATAAAGTATAAAATATGCCCCTAAAACCTAATCTGTGGAAAACTTAATGTAGAAGCATTGTTAGTAGAAGTATCATGTTATTTCTGCAAAGATAAAGGGTGGGTTTTTTATTTTTTTCCTCTATTTTCTGATATTTCTCTATTTATTTCTATCAGTGCTATCAGTGAAAGATATAACAAAATTTATTAGGTGGGAGGCTGAAACCAAACAGATCTATGTCAGACACAAGAATTACAATATTAAGAGGGGTGACCACCCATCTAGAACAAACTCCTAAAAGGAGATAATGGATTCTTCAGCTCTTCAGTGGAATCCATCTCACCTAATTTTAGCTGGCTAGGAACTAGGAATCTAGCCTAAGTTTGTTTTCTGAGTTCCCACTATGGCCAGCTGTAAAAAGTAGGCACCCTCAGATTCATTTCATTGTAGCAGAGATGATAAAGGTGGCTGAGATTAAACTTCTTTGAAGTTATCTGTCTCTCTACATTGACTATAGATCAGTGTCTTTGTCTGGGAGTGGTGTTATTTTGGCTGTGGTGATTTAAGGGGATCTCTTTAAATCATAGCAAGGCCTGTGCATAAGAGTAATATCTTTTAATACAACTAATAGATATTACTGGAAAAAACGGAGGAGCCTTTGACAAACCTATCTCATCTCCTGGCCTGAGACAGAAAGAGCGAATTGAGAATATTTGCTCAAAATTAATTTTCATATGATAGGTCTATGAATCAATTTGAGAGAAAAGCTGGCCAGTCAAATGAAATGAAAAAAATGAAAAGAAGAAAAAGATGAAGCTGCAGGATACTGAAAAGAATGATCTTCCTCCACCATGGGTTACAATGGATAGTGATCTTCTGCGTGTGTTTCGGTTTTAGTTCAATGATGAATGGTGGGAAAAGATAGTATTGCACCAAGTACTCATGTTATATTAACGCAGCTTATTTGAAGAGGCAATCTATTTTTCTATAGAATAGTGATCTTGTTGGTTGAGAGACTTTAATAGGACAGGTATGGTGATTGTTCTTAAAGCAATTGTAGCCGTGCCTAGATGCATGCTACTGTCTTTTTGATGTGTTTGGTTGGCTGCTGGTTTTATGGAGGTAGGTATGTTTGTCCGTAAGTGAATACATTGAATTGTTGATAACAATGCAGTAATTCTGCATTGTTGGAGGATTACATTTGGTAATAATATTTAGAAATATTTGAATTTATTTGAGTTAAGATTTTGATTTTTGCCTATTAACAGAACTCTCATTTTTTCTATCAGCTAAGTATTTTTTATACACAATCATGCTATAAACATGACATACTGTGCATTATATATAGTATACAGTCGTGTTCTTTGACAAAGATTGTTAAACTAGGTCCGGAACTTTAATCAAACAAACTCTCAGGTATTCCCAAATTGAATGCTTTTAATGATTCAGGGCACTACGGTATGTGTCACAAAATGAAACAAATTCTTTTGAAGGATGATCCTGCTGTCTCTGTGCTGACCTTGGATAACTATTAAAATTGCATATCAAAGGCTGAAGAAACTGTTGTTTAAGCACTTACAGTGCCCTTCACTGTAATTTTCTCTCTCCCGCTTTACAAGAGAAATTTCACCTAATCTTTGTAGCTGCAGTTGTCATAACAAAACCACCCCACACAGGCTGTTTCATTGTATTATAACTCAAACAGTATGGCTGCCAAATAGACATACATTTTCCCGAGACTATAAACTACTGGCCATTGTGTTAGGCAGCCAAAGTCTGGAAAATAAATGAGAGCTAAATCTTAAGACTGTGAAGAGGACAGGAAAGAGCATCCCCCCCTTTTCATATCCGGATAATGATGTTAACCACTTGGTGTGTTTCCTTTTTCCACAGAGATTTCCTTAAAGTAGCCAAAGTTAACTTTACTCTTATTATATACACCACTGATGAATACAGAGAAGTCTTAACCTTTTGGGTCTGATTCTGTGCCTTCTACTTAAACAAAGCACATATTGTCTTTGAGAAGTTTTGCCAAGATAAGAATCACAGGCCGCCCTAACATGACAGATGAGGATTTTGTTAATGTGCAAGAGTCATAAGGATGTGGTTATCTGTTGCATTTACATGTCTATTAAAATTAGGCATTTGAAATGTTGCAGGTTGAACTCCAGGCCCTTCTGTAAATCTGCTTCAAACCTGTCCTCTGGGCTTTTATTCACATTTGGATGAGTCATCAGTTAGTGTCAACATATACTACGAAATAGGAGCTACTCTGGAGTAATGACTATAGGACCCTTGGATCAAGCTGATATTACTTTGCCAGTAACGCAAAGGTATTCACCACTGACAAAAACCTACAGTTAACAAATAATAATCTCAATTTTAGGTTGCAGGTCATATTTTAGAGGGAAGTTTTTTAAAGGCACAGGTAACTACTTAGTGCCTAACTTCATCTTTAGAGGGACATAAACATTAACTGAAAGTCCTAGAACAGCTAGGATTTGTATTTGAAGGAAGATATTTGCAGCATCTCCAGAGGTGCAAGTCACTCTGAGAAAGGATGCAGCATGTACACTTGTACAATACAGAGCTGGGACACAGACACTGGCTGTCCTTAAACACAACCCCAAAGCTTGAGCAAGGCAGTTTCAGGTTTCCCATCTCAACATGTCTGAGTAGATTGTAAGCAGCAGAATGTGACCTCCCACACTGAAAGAACCTTTGGTCCATCCCTCCTTTTTAACCTAAATATTGGAGGAAAATGAGTTGCTGGCATTTCAGGAAGGAGACAGTTGTTGAAATATATTCAATAACCTTCTCTGAAACCAGTGTTCTGTGTCACTCATCACCTCTTTGGACTCAAAGGCCATATTCTAACCATTTATTTTAGGTGTCTAGCTTGGACCGTTCACTGCACTCCCTCCATTGACATTATGGTAAATCAGGGTCCAGCAGCCCCAATAGAACTGAATCATTTATTGCTCACTTTAATATTAGAAATGAAGAAATTTTTACAGCTATCAGATAGACACCACACCACACACAGAGAGACTCTTGTAATCAGTGAGGGAGATGGAGGTTAGATTCACCTGATCTTGTGAAAGATGTTTGAGAGGTGCCTATATCCTTCCATCTCTTCTGAGTATGGGAAAGCTTAAATGCTTGGCTTAGACCAGATGCTTAACTCCTCAGTTTATGAAATTAGGTGAGATAAATGCCACTCCAGGTTATCAAAGATTAAAAAACCTTAAGAGCATTTGCTCCAGGGCTTCTGTTTTTTATTATTATCATTTTTCAAATGCATTTTCCCAAGTTCTGCCATTTCATATGTACTCATATTCCTGGAGAAGACAAATCTCTTCTTAAGCGTCCCCAGGCTTGCGTGTGAGGAGGCTCTCTTTCGTGATCTGATATGGAAAGGAATCCAAAGCCTAGAGGTTGCAGCACGTTCCAAGGCTGGTACTATGACCTTTGAGATTTCTGAGTGGCTTGTTTGCAAGAAAGTAAAAAAGTTAACGATCAGTTTCAAAATATTTTCCACCATTGTGACGTCCCTGTATTACGTGACTTGGAAAGTCAAATTCATCCCTGACACAAGTCCACTGAAATCAAAAGTGCCCCACCAGGGATGTATTTGGCCAATAGGGCACTTGATAGAGAGAGCAAATAGTATTTTGCAGTGAGTGTGAGCTTCTGGACCACTTAATGATAGAATACACAAAATGTGCAGCTATGTTCCCAACTCTTAAAATGCTAGCTATAAAAAAAAAAAATTCTTTAAAAAAATGTGGTTTGCCATTAACAGCTCAATTAGCAAACATACATTTACTAAATAAAGAGGGATAGGGTCAGAGGCCTCCTGTACCAGATCCACCATAAAGATTACTCTTGCTACAGCACATAAATCTGCAGTTAGGCAGGTAAATCAAGATCTCTGCTGGGGCTATACAACAGCATCTACAGACATCTTGCCAATTGCCTTAGATAGCAAAATAAGTATTTGTAGTCAGATAACCTTAGTATTTGCAGTATTTACGGTATTTTCAACAGTATATTCAGGGAGGTAAAACTGGCAGCTTCATTTGAAAGACTCACAGCTGGAAGATGAGGTAGAATTGATTGATATACATGTATGATTCACAGTGCACAGAGGTTCTTGAACTGGGTCACTATTGTGCCTTCTACATTCACTGAATTTCCATAATCAATGGTGGGACCCTAGAAAGGAGTGTTCAGGGGGGTTGCTTGAAATATAGCCAGGGATTACTCTGCACCCAAACAAGTGTCTTTGTATCTTTGCACCATTTCCAGACATGACAGACTTCCCTGTTACTGTTTAAACTCTGAGTTTTCTGTATGTATTCATACGCCTTAAGAAACCATGTACTTTCTCTTTAATGGACTTAAAAAAAAATCCAGATCTCATTAAATCTTGGACTTTTAAAATCCAGGTTCCATTCTATATTAAAGCCTACACTGGAGGTCTAAATGAGCAGCAAAGACATCCATAGAAGAATTCTTCTGCCTTAGGATCTCCCATCTATGAAATCATCCATCTCTTCGTGAAGCAAGTCACCATTTCTGCATGCAGTAGTCCAAGCCATTCATTTATATAATAACCTTAGTCTCTTTAATATGTTACTCTCCATTGCATATCTAGGTTTAGATTGTCCTTTTTGACTGCATGTTGGTAAGGTCAGCAATGAACACAATACAGTATTGGCCTAAGTGGTCACTCTCAGTTCAAAAGCCATTTAAATGCTCCAAAAAATTTGCAGTATTTTATCTAAAGAAATATTTCAAATTTTTGAAAGTTAAATTTCTTCTATCACACTGTGTATCTTCACCTATCCTGAATCTTTAACCTATTATATTTTTTAAATCTGTAACTCTCTGGGGCACAGACTTTTCCTGTATTTCTGCTTTTTCCCTGAATACGCTAGCATCAGCTGTGAACTTTTAAGCTGAGATGCAAACCTGCTTCTTTCTCAGATCTACAACTAGCCAGCCCAGAATGTTGCAATACAATAGAAGTAATAAGATAAATAAACAGCCCCAAAACAAATCAAGAAAAACCCCAAAGCATATCACAGATTACAAAGTTCCCACAGATCTCTGTCAGCTCTAGAACTCTGACTTTATTGCTGTTACTGATTTTATATAAAGCTGTCAGGAACAGATGGTGAGTAACATGCCATAAAGATAAACGTGGGGATTTTTTTGTTTGTTTGTGTCGAGGAAGAGGTAAATCAGCTGATATGTATAAATAAACTAGTGGATAGCATACCCACTCAGGCAGCTATAGAGATGGATTCTAGGCTTTTGCAGCCAGGCAGGATTTAAACTATTCCTCCCTCTTACCAGAGGGATGCCCTAACTGTGAGGCTACAGGACAGTTTCAAGGCACTTTCTTCCCTTCTCAGTAAAGCTAGGCAAGCAAAGGGCCAACTACACAAGATTAATAACTCCAGTGAAAGAACCTATTGCTTCCCAGTTTAATGACTGGAAACTCAGCTCCCTTGACCTCAGCCCTGCTCACTAGACAAGCCATGGGAGAGAAGAAAGAAATACTCCTGTGAGCTTTTATCCACTGTCCACTTCACAAGAAATACCAGTCCCTTTCAGCTGAATGCACTCCCACAGGATAGGCCTCAACCTGAAGTGAATGGAAACACCTCATTTCACCTGAGTTCAGAGGCCTACAGTGAAGATGCTTACTTCTGTGCTCATTGCTCCAGGATCCTTTTGTTATCAATGGCAAGAAAAGGTGCTTTAAATTATGATTCATCTGCCCTACCTTAGACATCTACTTTAGAAGAAGAATAATGCTCTGAAAGCATCTCTCTCTATCTCCAGTGACAACAGGAGAAGCCTGGGTGAGAAGGTCAGATGCAGCATAGGGATTGAAAATAGATAGACACCTATAAAAGAGGATTCTTTCCATCTTGAAGATGGAATCAAAGACATGTGGACTGAATTGCCCTTTTGCAGAGCCCAGCTATTTACAATGGAGAGTCATCATTTGCTGAAAGACTTTGATTTATCAGTGATGCTGGCCTAAAAAATATGATGAGAGTTTCTGAAGGACAGTTTTGCTGGCATTGATTCACTCCTGATACCATTCATGTGGTTGAGTCAGCATTCTCTCAGTCCAGGGGACTTTCAGCCAGGTCTACTTCAAAAAAAGGATATATGATTTTAATCCATTTATACCAATCCATGAGAGAGACAGATTCAGTCTGACTAAGGGGCAAGGCTTCAAGATAGGTGGTCAGAATAATCTGTTGTGATGTAGGATCACATACCACACTTGTTACGCAGTGCAAACACAAACCTTTTCTTTCCCAGTTAATCATTTCCTGAATCCAGGATTAAGGAACTGTGCTGTATACACACATATTCTTTACTCCTAAGATCCCAGCAAGCTGCAGCCTCTCTGGTACTGAGTTCAGGAATGCTTTTTTTTTGCTCCTTCAGATTTTATTTCTCCTCTTGTATCTGGGTGGCCAGATATTTGAGGTTTTTCATCCTTTTGCAAATTGTGGCATCATTTTATCAAAAGAACAATGACAAAATGAATAAAATTCTAATAGTGACAACTAGAATTATAGAATATATTAAATGATTTATAGGGAAGTACTAAAAGAACAAATTATGTATATCTTGACAACATTTGGGAACATGGGCTAAAATATAAATCCATTTACAGAGAGCAGAAGATAAGTATCAATGAGGAGTGGAAATTATAAAAGATTAATTAATAAGAATTAATAATTAATAAGAAGAAATTTAATTTGAAAATAAGAAGAAAAACATCCCAAATATGAGCTATTTCCTGCAAAATAATCTACTAAAAGGTAGGATGTGATGACCACTCCTTAGCTTACTAAAAAGATTAGATTTTAGACCTACAGAAAGGAATAACTATTGAATAGGAGGGGATGAATTAAGAGCTGTAAGCAGACAAGATATAGATATTTAATGCACGCACTTGTGATATTTAAGCTTAAGAGAGTGATGTGTGACTTGGCCTACCTACTCTTCAGGGCCATCAAGCTGAGAGATGTGGCAATAATGGTAGGAGTTAGGCATCTGCAGAAGGTATTTAATGTAACTTAGGCAGCACAAGTACTTCTGTAAAAATTTAAATTTTTGTTTCAATAAAACCTGAATGAATCATGACACACTGACTATGTACAGATGGCTCTGATAGGATATTGAGAAATAATTTAATTTGGCAAAGGATGAACACCTCTAGGAAGAGGTTTTGCACAACTCTGAGGTGTTAAGGCATCCTAGCAGGAAGGTCTTTACTGTCTCTTTGTGTCTCTATTATTTTACACAGTATAAACTGATATCCTGTTTGGTCTTGGCCTGTGGTCTACAGAAGTATTTAGGAACTCAGCTTCCTAATGAAGTTAATGAAAATGAAATTTAAGCTTCTAAATACCTTTGCAGGTTCGTATTTATTCCTGTTCACTTTCCAGTGCTTTACTCTATGAACAGCCCAGCAGCCTACTTATCAGGAAAGAATCGCAAGATCATAGGAAAAAAATAGGGCTAAAAAGGATGTCAGGTGGTCAGGTAGTCCACCGCCCTGCCCCAGGGTGGGATTAACTCAACCTAGGCCAAATACCTATTTGTCTAATCCAACAAAGGAGATTGCCTGGGGAAGCCATGCAACTTCTGCTAGTCAATCATAAACAGAGACAGTGCAGATCAAAATCTGCCTCCAAACTCTGCCTCCAAGCAACCACGCACTCATTCTGAACTCAAAGAAGGACAAGCTAAATCTCAGAGATCCCTAAAGATACAGTGTAAAGACTGAGATGTCAGTAATGCTCTTTGATAGGAACAGATCCACCCGACATAGCTGGCAGTGCTACAGGAGAGACTGCAGTGATGCAGAAGGCTGCCTATGCTGAAACCTGTTTCTACTAAAGACTGTTTTAAAGGACATCTTTCTACATAAGAAGCAAAGTCATGGCAAAAAGAATGCTCTTTTCCTCCACTTACCTTTAAAATAGTGGATCCTTCTGAAAAGAAGAGAATTAATGAAGAATCTGTTGCCTTGAGAGTGGATCCTTTGTATGTGTGCATGAAGGATCAAGGTCACTCTCTAAATGAACTTTGCAGAAAGCAGAAGACATCTATGTTGCCAATGGCTAAATTGTTTTGCTAGGCTTTTGTTTATTGCTGTTTCTAGTTATTGATACATTTTGCCTTTTGATAAATTTCATATCTGCTATCACTGCTTTCCAAACAGGAATGTCTAACAGGACAATTTGCAACCTGGCTTTCTACCTTTGTGATGACAAATAACAGAAATGTGTTCCTTAGGTGGTTTTAAGCGGATCTCTTGTTTTAATAAAGGGCTTTTCCTCAGAAAAATGTGGCAAAACACAGGATCTGAAGATGCAAAGAAACAAAATACAGAATAAATGGAGTCTGTTTTATATGAAATGTTATATGCAGTATATATATGGAACTTACTATGCACATGGGTATGGATTCATTGGCAAGTAGAGTTTTGTTATTTTTTTACTTCATATTCTAAGTACATTTTACTGTATCAGTGCTTCCCACTGAAAAACAACTCTAGAGATAAAAAAAGTAAACAAAGGTCTCCTGATCTTGCTCAGCTTCAGTGCAAATACGTGGTTCAAAGATGTATTCCAGAAATGCTGTTTAAAGCTCTTAGATACATATCTTTGCAATCCTTGCTAGACTCGTCCATTACATCCCAATTAAACAATGACATCCTGCTTTGTGGCTGGAGGGGCTGAGTAGACTGTCCTGGAGTCATTCCAGGGCTGTACTGTCTGACCTTCCCGAAAGCATCCAAAATATGCCCAACATTTGGCCGAAAGACATAAACGTGTTTTCTTGCCTGGTTGTATACCAGCCCCAACATATGCATGCTCATGTCACAAGACTGATTTTTCAGTGCCCTCAAAAGAGAGGACTGTTAATGCAGTTCATCATAGGTGACGGAAAGAGTATGTCCAGGAAAGAGGTGATAGTCTAAAAAAAATTTTGTTTGCTGAACCCCAGTTTGCTCGTCAATACCTCCCCCCCACCATACCCCACCACCTTGCCTTAATTTTGAGCAAGAGGACATATTATTGCTGGAAGAATCTCCTAACCCAGATTCAGCATCATCAGAAGACTATAGGGATCAAGAGAGAACTGGTCAAACTCCTTTCCTTTTTCCCCTCTCATGCAAGCACACACACATATAAACATTTCCTACCCTACCCAGTTTGGTCTACTTTTACTTCAAGCCATGCATTTCTGCAGTCAGAGGAAATAATGGCTGATCAGACCACCCTCAATTATCTCTCAGGGAAGGGTCTATCTACTTGTTAGACTTTGACAATACTTGTGCAGCATGTCATACTGATAGTATATGACTTCTCAGGAAATGTTGATAAAAAGTCTAGTTTACTTTAAAAATTAAATAAAGTAAAAATGATGGGAAATCAGTTATTTAGCACTTTATATCTTGGCTCCATGTCCCCTCTTGCCTCGACTTATTGGATAGAGACCTTGAGGGCAATTCAAGCACCTAAGCATAGATGTCGTGTTATGTTAAGTGCCTTACAGTATCTAAGACATCACACTGAGATGGTGAGGGTAAGTGTGACACAGGACCTGTGGAAGAGCCACAGCTTTCTGGAGCAGCAGCCAGGGGCAAGACGGAATACACAGAGGCATGTAAAATAAAGTCACGGGGCATTTTTAGGCACTCAGATACCACTCCTACATATTGTCTCAGATCTCCCTTTCCTGTGTTGATTATGAGTCTGCTCAAAACACACACATACCCACCCTCTCATTTGGTAAACATTCATTAGCAAAATTCAGGCCAGGGACTCAACTCCATCCTTTTTCACTACTGTCAAATTTCAGACTCAGCAAGATCAGCAATTATCACCTGATTCCTTCTGCCCAAGTTTATTAGAAAAATCTCTCTAAGGAGTTCCCCTTTACTCTTAAAGTGAAGAAACAGGTCAGCTCTCACCCTGCCCTACAGCTCTGTCTCCTTTTCCTAGTGTCTAACCTCCTACAAGTACCTGCTGCTCTTACAGTCTTATTCTTCCTTCTGTCTTTCACTCTTATACCATCATCAGGATCAACTACTCTGCTACAATTCCAGTTCAGCTACCTAAGAGTTGTAAGCATTAGCTACTGCAAGAAGCTCAGAAATGAACAGTACAGGCATTTCCTTACTCAGTCCAATTTGAGTCTGATCCTTGAAGTCAGACAGCCAAGATCTGAAGTCAGAAGAACATAAAGGAACCCTTTGCACGTAGGAAACAATCCCATAGATATAACATGTAACTTGCTGCATAGGACAAGCCAGCTTGCATCCAATGAAGAACAGAGAAATAGCAGAGAAGCATTCTAGGTAAGTTTGGTAGGGTCTAAGATTTCGTAATGCCAGAAATGACTAATGATGCTTAATATTTTATTGCAAATAGCTGGAAAGAATTGAAATAACTCATTCAGATTTGACTGAATCATGGTCCTTCAATAGATCACACAGATGCATGCTTACTAGAGGTGCTGAGCTTCTAAAGACCTCCAAATGAGGACTGTAAAAACATAGTTCTGAGCACTATTTGAGGAAGGTCACCTCTTCAGAGATAAAACAAGACAAGCATGATGTAGGTGATAAGAAGCTACCCAACAGGAATTAATATGTCCCACTGCTACTGCTCTCAAGGAAGACTGGCCTCAGGTTTGTATAAGCAAAGCAAACAGGAGGAGGCAGAAGGAGAAATAGCAGGGGAGGTGGAAAGGGAGGATGGAAACCAGGGTTGGGTACCTCAAGTGTTAACAGTTCACGGTGCTCTTAGTTTGCCTACAAAATGTTGAAAGGTTTTTAAAACTGGAGAAAAAACTTGGCTAAGGATAGCTATGAAAAATTATAGAATATAGCACTTTTCCTGGCACAGGAGTTATAGCAGAGGTAATATGAGATTATAATTTGAATCATACTTAAGGCAGTTGTATACATAGTTTGTTTCTCTCACTATTTTTCTGTTAAGCCTGTTATAGAAAGACTCCTACCAGCAGAGGGCTCCAGAACAGCTGTTACAATGAAAAATAAGTGAGTGTGTCTGGACCTTTTTAAACCTAAGGGTGACTATAGCTATTATAGTTTGTCACTGAGGTTGAGCTCTTAGATTTGCTTTTATGCTTACATTTGCAGGCCAAGCAAAGCCAACAGAGCTTTCTTTTTAAGCATAATTTGATGGAATGAGCATTAGCAATCCTAGATGTCATGTTTTAGTGCTTAAAACTAATTTGGCAAAATGATTTGTCTGTTCCTTCCCGAGTTATTACTCCTGAGTCTCCTCTTCAAAACTTGTTTAATGGTTATGATTGTATAGTAACTAAGAGGTCTATTTATAGGTACAAGAACAAGTGAGAAGACTGATAACCTTAACAGTGGCTTTACAGTAGAGTGAAGCTCTGTTCTTTTTCACATGCTGGCTTGCAGCCAGCCCTAAATATATAGACATCTTAATGTGCACACACGCAAGCATCCAGTGACAATGATAACAGTAAACTGAGGTAGGCTTTCAGAGTTTTTCACCCCATTCTAAATGGAACAGACAGTCTTCAGAAAGCCATCTGACTGTGATCCTACAAGCTTACAATGCCTTCTTATTGTTTCTAAAATACTTCTTTTATTATTCTCAGGAAATATAATTTCAGTACTTGAGACACTTGTACTTTTAGACATATATCTTCATCTTTTGGAGTTTGCCAAGTCTTTTAGGTTATTCAGTGTTTCTGAGTAAGATAGTTTGTAACTTATTTACATGTTAGTTAAGTTTTAAAATTTAAAAGCATTAACCCTGAAGCTATCCAATTTGCATGCATTTCATTTTATGTGAGCCAAATTTTGTCCATTGTGGAACAGCAACACAGAGGAACATAGAGAGATGACTAACCACATCCTATCTTGTGCGATCACTCCATACAGTGCTCCCTTCCTTTACCCTGAGCGCTTGGAGAAGGCAGAGAACTGGCAGGTGCTTTCTGGTGTGTGGCACCACTGCACAGGCATGGCACATACTGTCCAGAACAGCATTGCTTCACTTTACCCCATTCCTGGCACCACAAAGGAATCAGGAGAGTGTCACAATTCTTAATACACATCTACATCATGCAGTAGGGAGCTACTAAGAGTTACTTGTGCTATTGCAACAAAGCATTCCCAAGAGCTGGCACAGTATAGTGGCATCCCTGTGGTCGCTGCCCTGTCTGTCATGAGGCAGAGTTAATTCTCTCAGCTGGACTGCAGGCTTTATTTGCCTTGTCACAGTAAAACATTAATGGGGCTTTGGGACCTGATTAAGCATATCCACATTGCTCTGTGCTACAAACTAGCATGCTCTGATGAGGATTCATTCCACTGAAACTTAGCCATTTACTTGAGGTGATTGAATTAAGAATGCAATCATCTTCAACTCTTCTACTTAATGAAGGAAGATTGGTACCTCCAGAGGGCAATTCATCCCACCTGTCTTAAATACCTGTCTTAGGATGGGATTAATTCCTTTTTGAAAGTACTTATCCTTCTCTATTAACTGTAGAGGAGCCTGTGTATCAAGCTTAGACTGAAAATCTAAGTTTTTAGACAGGTAAAGCTTGATGAGATTAATCCAATTTTTTTTTTCAGACAAGATTCTACAAGTAAGCTAAGACAGGTGCCTGTCTTAGCCATTGCAATGATTTCTCTCCATGTCTATTCAGGGAGTCCATGTCCTTTGAACTGGAAAGGAGCAATCACCTATAGAAATCAATTCAGGTCTTAACTTCATTGATTTGGTCTTTGGAAATGCCTGTCTCTCTTCACTGTTTATGGAGAGATTCAAGGTAAGTTTATCCTCTTAATTGAGATGCCTCAAAATCAGAGGGATTGGTTCAAATCACAGTGCTAATTCATGGATCTCTGCTCTGTGCTGTATCCTTCCCCCAGATAAAACCCTTTTTTTTCCAGCTGTACTGGCACTAACAATATGTGCAGGTTGTTATACCTTGACTCTAGTACACTGGCTCTGTTTCTCATTTGTTAAAAATATATGGCAAATTTTACCACAAAACCCAGAAATTACTGAGCTCATTTCTTATTAAACTAATTAGAAGGTGCCATTCATTAGCTTCAACATTAGGATCACTAAATGATGTCATGATAATATGTAATATTCTTGGCAACATGAGAAATAAGAAACAATTCTGGCTCCTTGAGGAGCTAATTCTCCCAAATATGATCTCACCTATGAAGCTATAATTCTAAAACAAGTACTGATTTCACTAGATGTATTGCAGATTTGTTCAGATATGGAACAAGTCAGGGACTGGCCCAATTTACTGAATGGAAATTGGATGTGCCATACAAAGCATTAGAAATGCCTCTCTTTTAGACATTTAAGTGAATAGTCACTCACTTATTTTTCTCATTAAAAACAACAAACTTATGGACAATACATTTTTTTTTTTTGAAATCTGGTATATGATAAGGGGAAAATATGAAGGTAACTACTTCTGTTTAAAAAATGAATCATGTTGGCTATATAAGCCTTTCTGAATTTTTATATATGTTTGGCAAGAAAGATAACTTCACTAATATTTGGAAAATTAACTATATTATATTAACTATATCTGCAGTCACAGCATAACTGTGGATGTCATTCATTGAAGAGAGAAAAATTCTCTCTCTTGAGCTTATGTGCACAGAAAAGAATGCTTTATCTTAAAGCAAATTGTGAATTCTGAATATGGGAAACATTGTACTCTGTGTCACTAATTTTAGTTAATGGAAAAAAATATATATATACACACACATGTTAATGATATCCCATAAACTGAGTTTATTGTCAGTTAAATGAATGTTTATCCATTTTGTTCTAGACTCTATGGTAGTAACACCTGGAGTTAAGATCCCTCCTACTAGAAGACAATCTTTTTAGTAGCATGACACTGAAAGACTTTTAGTGGAGAAAACAACCTTTAACCCAAGCTGTTTTGAGTGCTTGCCCCAAGCTAGATGTTTCTTGGGGGGGGAGGGGGAAGGGAGGTAGGGTGGAACCCAAGAAAACAAGCAAACAAAAGTCTCTTCTAAGCATCGTTCAGGGAGGGGAAGGAGAGGTTCAGGTAGAGAGTGGAAAGGACTAGGAAGGAGTTCCTTAAGCAATTCTGTCATATTTTGAAGGAGGGAACTGACATCTACAACATATCTCAGGCAAGGAGTGGGTGACTGGGCCAGAGCTAAATGGAGCTCCTGGAGCAGTGGGCAGAGGGTGCAAGGATGGAGGTCCCAGGTGAAGCTGATCAGGGTCATTAAGTCCTGTTCCTGCCCTCAGGACCCTGACAGAAGCTGAGAGAGAAGTTTTCTGGAGATGGTCTGTGCTGAGTATGCACTGTCCTAAATGAGACAGCATGGGGCACTTGTCTTCTGAAAGACTATGAATGGAGCTAGGCTTGCTTTGTGCTTCATTCCCTGGCTGCTAAGGGCTGTTGTGGCACCACAGCTGTAAGAAGGCTGTCCCTCCCTTGCTGCTAGCTGAAAGGAAGAAACAAAGTGACTGAAGTGGAAAGTGATGAGGGCTGAGAGAAGAGCAAGCATTGCCTGAGGGTGACCAGAATAAAAGAGAAGTGTGGAAAGAGCAACGTTTTCCATCCTGTCTGGACAAGGGAGGAAGAGGAACAAAATATGGACATGGTCAGAAGGATCTATAACCAATAGAGTCTGGAACTGGTTCAAGATTCCGGAACTTCAACATTCCTCAGCATTGTCAACTTTAAACACTGCTGGCAAGATATGTCTCTATTCCTTCCTCTTGATTTATGCAGAAGTTGACAAATGTACTACTGGCTTACTCCATTAACTCAAATGGATTAAATGACCTAAACTCTGATGATGAACCGTATGGGTCACTGTGATGCTACATAATGGATTTCCTGGAGGGAGTCAGTTTCCTTTTTTTGAGAACCTAAAATTTTCCATTAACATTCCCTCTCTCCACCCTCTACTCCTTCTCTCATTAGATTAATAGAAAAATAAATCTGCAAAGTCAAACATGCACAAGTAAGGAAATGCCAAGATGAAGGTTGCTTTTGCAAGAGAGGAGAAGAAACCATTGCGGATCCTGCCACCTGCCCATGTACTCAAAGGCAGACAGGTTTCTTCTGCCCCTAACCAGTGGGAAACAGCTCTGGCTAGCCCATAAGTGGTCCACATGGAAGGTTGCCCGTACTCTTACAGAACATCCTTGAATACAGACCAGGCATTAATTCATCCAAGATAATAATAGGAAATTAATAAAATGTTTACAGACTGAGTGATGACTATGTTTCAGCTCCTTTTTCCTTCCATTTTACTCAGAAGTATCCTTGGATGAATATGTGTAACTCCAAAAAGCCTACTGTCATGGTCTCTGATGGATGTGTTTTAATAGTTAAAATATACTGGTCAGATTCCCCAAAGTCATTTTTTGAAAGTGATGATAAACAAAACCTCATCTTTTTAGTTTTCTTTATGTCTGGATTTCTAGTAGTGTACTTTAAGCATGTTTTGGCATCAGGTTATATATTTCTGAAAGGAATGGAATTAAAATGCATCATAAGATGGATGGAATGCGTATCTCTGTGTGAGGGGGAACCTTTTCATGCCTTTGTGAATATACCAACTGGCCTTATAAATGTGTGCTGCAAATCTTGTCAAGTAGGGCTGGAGGCTCAAATAAACTTTCTGGTCTCTGATCTCTGAGCTCAAATGGAATGTTTTAGAGTGTGGCATTACACATTGTTAATTTGTTACTAAATATTTAACAAAGTTATAAATTGGGAGGCCCAATTTCCTGGGCAAAATGACATTACTCCTATTCGAAGTTTCCAAGTCATTGAGGCTTATTTGATTTAATGGTTTGGCATTTAGACTCTATACTGAACAGGCCTTGGGCAGCTTGATACTTTTAGCCTAGACTACAACAAGGTCCTTGGAGCATTTAAATTAACTATCTTCTGGCAATGATTCAGCATGTAGGATCCTCACTGAAGAGAATAGGAAATGCTGAGTCCCTGAGAACTGAAAGTTAGCACTTTGCAGGCCTGGATCTTTATCTTTCAAAAAAGATAGAAAGGATATTTACTGGCCATTTTTGGTGACTTCTTCATTTTACTTCTAAAATGGAATCATCTGTTCTCAGGGTTTTTTTTTTACCTCATCTCACCAGCAAATAACTAAATTACCTGGGAATCTGAAAACTGTCAATTTATATTCAGAAAGAAAGTGCTTATATGGTATTGTAAATGTTCTTCTTTATTGTGGATATTCTTGTAAGTAGTAAAAGAAAGTGTGCTAAAATGTTAAGGGTGGGATCTGTCCTGTTCAAGTGTGGGTTTCTGCAGTGCAGGTAGCCAACATCCAAACCTGTTGTGCAGCTTCCTTTGATGGTCAATGGAGATTAAGCCCATCATGAGTATGAGTCATCTCCTACTAAAGCAGATGCCTACATTTGGGTAGATGAATCATCTCCGTTGACTAGATCTTCACTGACTACATTAGGAGCTTAAATGTATCAGATATAGACACCTACAATCAGCTGGATGGACCCCATGCTTGCAGTCTCTAAGACATGGTCCTACATAAGCAGTGGTATCCCAGGGCTTTCTCTAGAATCAGAATATATTGCTGAATCAGGGCTTTATGAATGTGCAAAAGGATACATTTTTCATGGAAGAGAAAAAAGCCTTCCACTACATTTAGGTGCATCTATAGGCTGAAGGCAAGATATTTCTCACCCATTTTTAGCTGTCCAAAAATTAAGCATTTAGACACAGTTAAACACCTTGCCTTTCTCAGTGGAAACAGACACTCAGAGTGACTTACCCTTCCTCCTTTAGATGTTTGTTTTAGGATGTCTAGAATCTAGACAACATGCCTAAATTGCACATATCACTCTTAGATGATCAACATTATGTGAGATGTTTCCCACCCAAAAATCCTATTCTATCTCCTGTTTGCATATGCTTGTGTTTTTAAAGTCAGCATCTGTGCACTTCCTGTAGACGTTTTACAATCTTTCTGATCCCCACTGCAATCTTAACAACTTTCATTCCTAGTACATCAGAAGTCTTTCAAATTGTTGCTTAACCTACTTTCCTTTGTTGAGTTGTTCTTTGTTTGTCATCCATACTCTCAAATCTGTCCGAGTTTTACTATAAACATTTCAGAGTAAAAAAAAAAATCTCATCCATGTGCTATCTACAGTGAAGCATCTTTATAAATAACTTTCACTGCTGTTTGATTTTAATGTGATTCTGGAGGCAAGAAGAGCATGTACACTACACCAAAAGCTGAGGCACTGTATATCACACAATAGAGATGGGAGAGGAGAAAATGAACTGATGGGTGGGAGGGGACCTCTGCCAGTAAATGGGTGCATGAGAACGGAAGACTCCTGAGTGGAAACAAAAGCCTGTGTTCCCAAGATTTAAAGACAGACAAATGTAAAATACAATATTGCATTGCAATTGAAACTTGGAGCTCTTATTCTGATCTTTTATAAATGCTTTATTTAGACTGGGGGGGCAAATAACATTGCTGCCCAATCTTGATACTCTTGAATACTTCAGAACTCTTCAGAAGTTCATAACATGATATGATTCGCAAACATTTTCTCAGCTGCCTTGGAATGTGTACCACACGAACAGAGTCTGTTCTCAGGCCCACAGGGTGACGCCAGAAAAGACAGACTCCAGCACAACGTTTAAAAAGAAATTAGAAAGAGAAAATAAGATACTTTGTGGTTAAACATCATAAAGTACATTTTTAATGATCACAGAAAGATGCAAAACGTATCAGCTCTGAAGACCAACCCCCTCTTTACTGTTGGGTAGGCTACATCATCTGATATTATGACCCCTCTTCCAGCTTAATGTGGAAGATGTGGAAGACACCTTTAGGAAAAAGAGAGAAGAACATCCTTAATGTCCAATAAATCCCTGGCCTCTTAGCTGAAATGTTTGGCAAGGATACCAGTGAACTTCAGCATTACTAACTCATGTCAGGAAGGTTACAGCCAGCCATCAGCCAGCCAGTCAAAAGTAACTGGATGTTAACCAGTACCTAATGCTGAAAGACAGGCAGCAATCAGATTAGTGAGTGCAAGTTGGTGTAAAAGATTTGAGGTGGTTTCAAACTGGTTGGCCTGGTGTGAGTTTATGCTTCTACATAAAATAAGAGTATCTACAAACTTGCACACATATCTTCTACAAAGTTGTTAGCTCACTCTCTGGCTCTGTGTTGGACTACTCAGACTAGATGTCTCCAAGGCACAGCCTGGGCCTGGTTTTGGAGGTAGTTTAGCATCAGGAGCTAAATATCAGGAGCTTCCAGAGACCACCTTTCTATGTGCTTCTGCCACATTACAAGGCATGCAAAGCATATCTCGTATCCCCCTCTGCACTAAGTGTGCTGTAGCATAGCACTGTTATTACTGCAGACACTTCAAACAGGAAAAATCCACATCATATGAGAAAGGTCATCGTAATATCTTAGGACCACAGAGAAAACTGATGGTAAAGCTCTGTGTAACATGGCTTGGGCCAACCTATTCTAGAAAGGGCTAGCCCTAAGCAGTACAGACGTAAGCATCCCTGTGCCACTCGGCCTGGACCCAGCAAACACTCCCCAGAACCAAAGCCCTTAGTGTAGACGCCGCTTTGGTGAGCAGTGATGGGTTAGCAGGGAGTGGAAAAGGAGGACACATTCAGTTGTTGGAGCTCTAGTCTGCAATAGTGGCTATGACGCTTCCAGTATGTATGTTTTCCAGAGGTATTCAGCTGGTTTACATATCTCTTCAAAGTGTAGAGATACTACTGGTATTTCAGTCCATATTCTCTGAACAAGCATGTTTCCCAGGCCAGAGGCAAATTCTTTTTTAAATGGTGCAGTGTGTATATATTAGTCCTTCTACTAAATCTGAACAAAGAAGTTAAGGTTCCAAATACATCAAGTAAAAATAACAAATCTGAAACTTACCAAGTAAAACATTTTTGCATTTTTTTTCTCACTTTTTAGAAAGGATGCCCCCTCATTCTGCGTGGTAAGATCCTTTACTGAAATAAGAAAATGAATATCAAAGTAGTAATTTTATTCAGATGATTTTGATCTCTGCTATGAATGGCATTATAAGATCAAATGCAATTACAGCTTTCCTCATTTTAATGAGACATTTACAGGTACTAGCTGGTCTTACAACTAAAAATTCTTCTTAAATGGACTGAATGGACTGAGTATGAGATGCATCTGCTTCACAGTAATACATTGTATGCGTGCTACTGTGTATGTTTTGCATCATACCCAAGTCTCTAGTCTTTTTCTAGGAACACTTATGACTAGTCTGGACTGTGAGAGTGATGCAAATAATAGGATGAATAATGTAGCTCTGCAGTCCTACAGAGAGAATGTAGCGAATAAAGATTTTCCTTCTCTGATTTATGGGGTGTGGACTTGTGGCATTACATTATCGCCTTTTTTTCCTATCTCTCATGTGCTCAATCATTAACCATCAAAGCTGGAAAGATACTTGACTGCAGAATCCCCCCCACAAATGATACCGCTTCATGCAAGTCCTACAGAAAAAATGGAAAATTCTTATTTCGATCAAGTAATTAAAACACCTTACCTCACTTACAGCCTCTATTTTTTAAAAACTATTTTTGTGTTCATTGTAGACTCCTATTATATTTGGGAATAATACAATTTTGTTTTTCCCTGATTCTGGCTTTCAGAATTGTACTATCAAATTAGATGGGAAACATTTGAAAAGCTTTCAGTAAGCTGTCTTCATTTTGGAGAAATGTAAAATCTAAATATCCAGTGTATTTACTTGCAGGACAGAGGTGGGTAGAGAGCCATGTGAAGGAAAAATTAGAGACAAATATTTTTAAAGCATATTAAAACTATACAATTACATATTCAAATTATAGCTGTGATTTTTTTGTGTTGTATTAATCATTTTGAGCTGTTCCTTTTTTCTTCTTTTTTTTTTTTCTTTCTTATCTAGTAACTATAAAACTTCTTTCTTTGTTTCCATGAAGGATTTGCATGACTGCAAATGCAAGCGGTTCACATAACTTCCCATTAATCTCAGTTATGTCCTTAAATACTTTGATCATAGAAATGTAGGTAAGCTGATTTATTACATAGACTAATTCACATGGCCATAATACCACTTTTCAAATGTTAAAATTCATAAAGCTAATGCAATTCATGCTAGTTAGATGAAGCATAATCTATCAGTTATAATATTGTCTCTTCCCAGGGCCAATGAAAGCTCTGAGAAAGCCTCTCCAGAATTTCTTTATTTAGATGACATAAACATATGTATTTTGAGCACAATGCTTCAGCATTTTAATCAGCAGCAAGAATTCCCATGGATTTTAGTGGATGTTGTGGGCTTTATTTTTAAGGATTAAACAGTCACAAAAAAGACTGTTCAGGTTCAAATATATTTGGATGATGAAAGAACTACAAAAGAACAACATTTACAACAAAGCAAAAGTGTCACCATTTTCACTTTATCCACAGTTAGGAAATGATATTTTTAAGCTGTATGTGTATAACATCTTGGAAGACTAATGCTAAAAGTAGACATCAAACTTTTCGTAAACAGATAGGTGATTTAGTAAAGAAGATTATATGTGTCCTTACATGTTGGGATCGAGGACACAGCATCCATTAGTCCCAGTAATGAAAGTATCTGGCCTTTTCTAAATCTAATTACGTGTCTCTGAGTCCAAAGTACACCTGCAAGGTAATGATTGCTAGGCGTTAGTGACTATCCTTCTACCTACAGTAGGCAAATATTTCTGCTTCTGAAAGAAAGGGTGTGCCTACCATGCTGAGCATTATATTCACCAACGGTGATCCTAACATTCCTTAGTGCTGCATAGCACCAATAGCTTTTCTTTTATTGGTAAAACACTTTGTAAATCACAGAGGGCTGTTTTAATGCATTTCTGGTAGAGTCAATGGGTGGAAAGGCAGCAAGCATCAAGAAGGATAAGTTCTTGTTCTCAGTCTCTCAGCTCAAGAACCTGACCTACCATCACTTCCTACACCAGCTCAGTTTATCTAGCTTAAATAAGTAGAATGCCCAAATTCATATCTCTGTTGTATAAGGTCGGAAAGGTCTCCTGTGATCTTTTATCCTGGCCTCCTAAGTAATATAGGTTGCAAGACTTCTTTCTTCAAGACCGTCTGTGTTCTAAATACTCATTAATAAAACCATTAATAATACAACAGTTTTTCCAGACAGCTCCTTTGAGCTTTTCAATGCAAGTTATTCTGTCCTGTTACACATAAACGATACTATCCTCACTTTTTGTTGGAATGGAAAGTATTTACATGTTGAAAGAATATATTATAGTGCTTTTTTGCCAAATTAAGAACAGAATATTTAAATACTTCTGCTGTTTCTGTCTTACTGATAATTTCCCCCTTTCACTTGCAAATAAAAACTACTGCTACGGTTCCTTTTAATTCAGGTGTAACTAAAAATAATTCAAACCCTTCTTACTGTTCAAAAGTACACTGACAACCTATTCATACTCATCTGTTTTTGGTTCTCTTAGAGGGTTCCCACAGTTACTAGATTCTAATTTATGTTCATAGCTATCAGCTTTCTCTTTTTTCCACTTTTATGTGTTTGCATTTATCTTTCCTAACTGATAGTTCCGCTTTCTCCCTGAGGCAAGTTGTTGGGTTTGTCTTTCTCTATTTTTTAAGGATTGTCTCTTGCTTGCTTTTTCAACTTTTGTTTTCAGAATATCAAATAAAAAGTTGTTAACAGTTCCTAAGCATTAATTTTTTCCCTTATACACCTCATGTGGCTCATGATCATTCTCAGCTTTGTAAGTAGTATTCATTGTAGCTCGTAATCATTGTGGCTCTATTCTTTTCACTGCTGAAAATAACCAAGCAACACTCACTTTCACCTGGTAACCAGTGCCTCCTTATCTGTCATGAAGATCCCTGGCTCAGCATTCCCCCATCTTGGCTGTAGGTCTTTCCAATTAGGAAACTGTCATCTCCACATTTTGAAAATTCAAAGGATGTTGCATTAGCAATATAAGGTTCTCAAACATTTTCTTTAAGCTTGAAGTCTCCCACAATGCCATGTCAGATAGATACTAAAAAAAACCAAAAACCAAAACCTTAGCTGCATTGTTCTCCTATGTGATTTGCATGCACCAGACATATGTGCATTTTATTTGTTAGAACTGTGGTGTGTAAACATTGAGGGTAGCTTGCTCCTCAATTGTCCTTGCCTCAGGAAAAAGTAACTCCTCTTTTCACATGGCGTGCTACCTGTATTCTCACATTTCACTCACTCAGTCTTATCCTAAACAGATCATGGACACTGGTTGTAACATCCCAATCATATGGACAAGTTTGCTGAGTTCTAGTATTGCTAGCAAGATTTCATTTTTCTCAAAATTGAACTATTCCTGTTCTTGTTCATCACCTAGGTTCCCTAGCAAGCAGGAAATGGGAATCTACTTTTTTTTTTTTTTTTTTTTTTTTTTTTAAGTATGTCTGTAATAGTTTTTCCAGTATTACAAGTTCACATTACATCTTAGAAGAAAAAAACCTGATTTTCCTGGATAGATTTTTGGATGGATTCTGTGATCTTTACTATTAGGACAGCATGGTGACAGGTGCCTATCCTGATCCATCCTTAGCGGAGACCTGCAAGCACACTCAGTCATGATCACTGTTTGCTGGTATACCTTTAATAAACCAATGAGATTTTCTGTGTCAGTATAGCACTTTCAAGCAGCTAACTAAAAGTTTGTTTTATGACATTTACTTGCTTAGGACAAGAATAGCTAAACTTCTGTTTAAAGTGTTAATCTGAATGCCTACTTATGCCATGGGTATGTTGTCACACTACACACACGCTGAACTCTGTAGAAGAGTAAAGATGCTATCTCTGAAAGAAAAAGTAAGCTAGCTACTCAGATGCTCTCCCATGAATAGAGAAGCTGACGAGTGATTTTTTTTTGTCATATGTTATTTTGAGAATTACAATTTACAGTAAATGAAAAGATAAATAGAAGGGACACTGACAGTACTGCCAGGTGTGTCAGTCCTGCTGAGATGTGGCCCTGAGGTCTGTCATTATCATTATCATTCTCTATGATATTCTGTAGCAGTAAATTATGATTTATCGCTTTCAACAGAAATCCCTGTCAACTGAGAAACAAGAACATTCAGATGTTTGCCATGATGCTGGCATTATTTTTGTTTTGGTGACAAAATGTTAAGATCCTTTAAGCAATGCTTATGAAAAGCTTACTGTGGAGGAGTGTACATTTTACTAGAATGGTCAGTTGAAAATGACCTGACTCCCCTGACCAGGATGCACATTGTGGAAAGCAAGGAAGCAGTACGCTGCATGTTCCTCCCATCATCCTCATGCCAAGAGTGTGGGCACTTAATACACAAACCATAAAGGTGACTCACAGAAGAACGGTGCAGCAGACGGACCCTCATTTGAACAAGTGTGCCGGACTGATAACACAGACTATAAATTTTACAGTCAGGTCACACCTCTCTCTTACTCACTGGCAACTGCATTATTAGCATTTTGGGGGCTTTAACAACTTCCTAACTCTCCTAAGAAGAGAAGATTTTAATTATAGCATGCTGGGTTTTAATTATAGGCCAGATAGTCTGCAGTAACAGTAAACAAGGGACACTGCCTAGGCATTAACAGCTTAAGTTTCCTGCAGGGAGGACAACACAGTGGCAAGACAAAAAGCAGTTTCTGCTGAATACTGATTAAATATAAGATATGGCATCAGAAGCCCTGACTCCAATACAGCAGTGCCATTATCTCCCTGAGCAGCCTGGATCCAGTTGTAATCTCTCTGAATAATAATTTTCTCATCCATGAAAAGGTAAGAATCTCACCTCTTCCCTAAGCTATCTGAAGCATTAATGACTTTGGTGAACTGTGTTTTAAACGTACAAAATAGATTTTCATAAAGGCAAGAAGTAAAGGCAAGTAGTTTTCATGAACTCATGACCGGAAGAGGAAAATGCTGTCTGGAGCAGTGATTTCATGGTATACCTGTGATCCGCAGTGAGACATCTGTAGTTCCATAAGTAATATAATACTTAAATTTAAAAAAATGTGATAAGATTATGTTACACTTTATGAAATCTTCTAAGGGTTGGCAACATCAAAGATTCAAAATGCCCCGGGACAGGAAGGATTCTGGAGACAGAAGAACTCAGAGGCCATACTGACATTTGCAGTGTATAGCTTTATACTGCCCCTTTGAAAATAGCCTCGTATTTGCCTGTATTTTGGTAACACGTGGAAGATGACACATACTCCATTTCTGAAATGGAAATTAAAAAAATGAAACAGAGTTATAAGGGAATAGATTGTATTTATAAGCATCAGGATCTGTGGATGAGAAGAGACATATGTGTAGAAGCTGCTTGTAGAAGTAAGTCATCTCCTGAATCCTGTGTCTTAGCTTGTCTTTCAGGGCATTTGATTATCACACAGTAAAAACATATCCATGCTTTTTTTTTTTCAGCAACTTCTTAGAGACTTTGGAAAGCTCACAAGAGGATGTGTAGTTTACTAAAGAAAAAGCTGACATGTGATATGACAAAAAATGTGGATTCCCTGAACTATGAATAAACTCTAAACTCTAAATAAACTAAATATATAAAAGTAATTATAGATAAAATATACATTTAAAATAATGTCTGCACTCTAGTCAGTGGAAAAAACACAACATCCTGACTGAGGCCAAATATGAACTTTCCATGCTTCAAGTTTGAGACACTGTAGAGACAGAACAAACCAGAGGAGTACTCTGAAGCTGTTAAAACACTCAATTTTTAACCCTCAGCAATGTGGCTATCTCAGACAATGTCTCTGATATATCCTAAGCTTTAGGAAAAATTTTTCTCTAGCATAAGTTCACACACAAAATTGTAAGCAGATTGAATATTCACACCTAATTTTGCTGACATTCGGAGAGCCTGATAATGAAAAAATAGTGTTATCTTTAACGAAAAGAAGAAGAGCTGTTCTATAATATACAGTCTGTGCCTTATTCTCAAAGGAAAATAGTTATCCTAAGTCTGTTTAAAAAGATCTAGAACATAATCATACAGAAAATAAAATCTCACAAAAGAGGCACTCAGTGCTGCGCCTTGTTTGAGGGTCTGCAAACTGATATGAAGGACCCTGCCTTCCTGCACCCCTCAGGATGCCCCGGACCATAAAGAGGATTAGGAGGTGAAAGTGCTGTGTTTCCTCCATGAGCTATCAGCAAAATCTGCTGGCCAGGCAGTGGCCAGTTCAGGTAGGCGATAGCTGTGGGGAGACAGATTCAACGCTCCTGTGAAGGAACAGATCTTTCTGCTTCCCACAGGTGACAGGGCCTTCACATTTCCCAGAGCGACTCGATGTAGCTCAAGCTCTGTTCCACTAAGATCCTAAAAATTTGTCCTCCACATTGCCTGGCTAGATAGCAATAAAGATGACTTAGAGAACAGTTTGTATAGTCTAGGAAGAGAAGAACATAGGAAGACATGATAATCATTTTCAAGCATATAACAGGATATCACAAAAGAAAGGAAGAGAAATCATTCTCCATATACAGTGGGAAGATAATAATTAGTGGGCTTACACTGCAGCTGTGGAGACAGACATTAGCAAAAAAAACCTGTTAATAAAAGGAAGCACAGAAAGAGATTGCTAAAGGAGAATGGGGGAGCATAATATCCATATTATATATTATTATATAATATCAAAACCATGTTTTTTAACAGTAGGGTAGATGATAAATACATGTCAGAAATGACACAGCTAGAGCTGCACTTTCCTTGGGGCTGGGGAAGGGAGTAGAATACCTTTCAAGGTCCCTTCCAGACCTGCTGTCTACAAAAAATTAAAAAGCAGCCATAAATACTTTGAAAAATAAGGTCTCCTACAAAGCTTCATACATATATCATGTGAAGACAGTGAAATATTTTCTTCTTCAGCATGTCATGTATATAGTGCTCATGCAGGACTGCATTCTGCCTTTCTTACTTCCATTATGTCTCTCCCTCCCTAGTTACCTCTACTGTAAACTGGAGATTAGACAGTAAATCTTTGGGGCGAATCCTCCCCGGTACAGTCTGGCCTGGCTCCAGTCACACTCCATGGGCTCTTGCTGGGTTTTGTTTACCAGGCTAGGGCCTGGCCATTTGAAAGTGACTTAAAGTCTCCCCTTGACTTCCCTGGCCTTTGAATCTGGTCCTTGAGCAGGTCTGACTCTCTACTCAGAGGGTGGAGGATCTGCACAAACAAGCCAAAGTGCTTCAGGATGCCGTACACTGTGGGAGCATTCATGGCTGTGTCTAATTAAGCAAATACAGGGAGCCAGAAAAAAATGGGCAAGAGCAGTTAAATCCAGGAAGAGGTCAACCCTGTTGGTAATTAGCAGGATAATGGATCAAAGAACTCCACTTAGCACAGGAAATATTAAGCACCTCTTCTTTATAGCTGGATCTGATAAAACTTGCGTTATACATTTTCTTCTAAATGAACCGGAGGCAGCTACAAACAGGAGGCTATTGTTTAACCTCTGTGGGAATTTCAGTGGAGTTATTGCATGCTTGATGGGCTACAGAGGAGCAGCCCTTCTGTCACATACTGATGTAGGTCTAATGATCTCTTATCTTCACATCCCCAGTGGTCACCCCAAAAGTAAAGAAAAATGAAAGCTTTTCAAATGGTTTTGCCTCTATAAAAATAGGCCTTATTTTTTTTTCCATGCTGTATTTCTCTTTTCTCCTCAGCTCTACAGATAAATATATCCAGTGCTTTATTTTAAAAGGTTTCTTATTCT
Organism: Dromaius novaehollandiae; assembly: GCF_036370855.1. NCBI lineage: Eukaryota > Metazoa > Chordata > Aves > Casuariiformes > Dromaiidae > Dromaius > Dromaius novaehollandiae. The sequence continues at coordinate 191,152,757 of NC_088098.1, forward strand.
AAAGGAAGTTTCTTTTTCCAGGGAGTAATGTACTGGTTTCATGTTACACTCTTCGAAAAAATAATCAGAAAACTCTCTTCAGACAGAAAACACCTGAAGTAAAAGTAAAAAGAGGAAAAGTCTTCAGTGTGCTTGTAATGTTAATCCCTAAAAATTAGCTTTTAGCAAATATTGTACTGCTCTAGGCTCTTCCTCACTGTCACAGCAATTTCAGTTCTGTGCAACAGCTTAATTAAGGGAATAACGCATGTCATATTATTTGCTGCAGTCAGTTTGAAATGTGTCATTCCTTAGGTTTCTGCAGTGAAGAAATAGAGAAAATATGATAACCAAATATCCAGTGCTCAAAAAAATCATTTTGTCTACAGTCAATTGCTGTTTAGTAGGTACAACATTACACATTTTCATGGCTGATTTGAAAAAAAATACTTTTTTATCTTTCTCTCTGGAGACACTGCTGGGTGCAGCCCTAGTAGTAATGTCAATGTAATCATTCAGAGTCAATGGAAAGGGATAATTCTTCTCGGGGTAAGTGAAAATACCTAAAGCTGGCTCCTCCTCTACTCATTTCTGGGAGGAGCCTGTTTCTATCCATAGATTATAGAGAATATTGTGTTATTTTTTCTTCTCAGCACAAACAGCCTTTCATTTTTGGGTCCAGCACGGAACATGTGACTGGGGTCAGGAGCCTTCTGAAGCAAATCAGCTGCAGCCAGAACAGAAAATGTCTTCATCACCAGCAAACTCACTGTGGAAGATACCTTCTTGCTGCTCCCTCCTCCTTATGGGACACACAGCATCGTTGAAAGCTGCGCTCCGAGCTTGTCGTATTCTGGGTACTGCAGAAGGCTATGGGGCTCCAATCTCAGTCTCACTGAACTTCATGGAGTGTTTCCACCAACTAATGGAGCTGGATCTGCCTTAGTGGACTCAGAACAAAGCTAGCGCTACAGCAATACTCTGACCATACCCAGCATATGACAAGATTTCCTTCTGTCCTTAAACTCTTATTCCTTACTGTGAAATAAAGGCTTCTTTTGCCTTGTGGGCATTATACTAGAGTGGAGCATAGTTTCTAATCAGCAATTACAAAAAAGAGAAGATTGGGGGGTGGGGAGGAGGGTCACAAAAGTCAATTACAACCGAAAGCCTCCATAGCAACTAAACTGACTAGTTCTTTTCTTTTAAGCCTCCTTTTAAATGCCATAAGCACAAAGCCAGGCCTCCCTACAGCTCATTGGTGCCAAATGGATTAGGCTGGCAAAGACTGTGCTGGTTTAATCCTCTTTAATGCCTTGCACCTTCAGACTGATGAGCAGCCAGGCCCTTTCGCTCCAGTTCCACACTGAGCTCATCAGCAGTAATGGCTTATCATTACCAGCATCAATAGGAAGCTGTTTTTCCCTATGTTCCAGGACGTCACCTTCTTTAAAAGAGGTTAAGAAAAATACAAGATTTAACTAAATTTTTCCTACCCTACAGTTCAGCTGCAATTTGCCTAGTGAAGGGTAGTAGCATTTATGCACCTCGCCCCTGAAAAGTGTAAATGAAAACTTAGAAATAAAAGGCTGATTCCTAGAAAGTTTGTTACCTTTTCACACAGCAGCAAGATGGCATTCATTCACCTCTGCAGTATGTTCCCCTGGAATTCAGCACAAAGTTGTGAAATACTTTTCAGAGGCTTTTCTGTATTTAGGGTAGGATGGGCCGGACTATACCTCTTTCGCTGTGCTTGTGGAAGAACCAGGAGAGAACCACCTCTAGGAGGGGTCCCTGGAGCTCACCCACACAGCATGACCTGGCTACACGCTGCAAAAGCCAGTTCCACGGGGCTTTTTCTTCCTACTAGATGAACAGCAGAGATGGCAAATCACGGGAAAGGCAGAAGAAATACTGGCAAATCTGGACACCCTATCTTCACCTGGAGTGTTAGAGAATTCAAAGGCATAGCAAAAAGCCTGCGCTGGGGAAAGGGACAGACTCTGCTTACCACTCAGATAGTAGACTGATAGACTCCAGCAAACCATCACCTCAAAAGTATGAGAAGTTCAGTTCACAAATTTGTTTGTACTTCTGTACGTTGTGATATTTATTGGCATGTTGGAGTATAATATCCATTGTGACAGGTGGTAGTGGCCATCATTCCTGCTAGACAGCAGCAACAATAAAACAACTACCACAGACAAAGCACTAGGATCTGCTAGCTTATCCAAGCTCTGTCTCATAGGACTTCTCCAAGGGAGCCCAGCCTGCAGTTGTTCTACTTCCACTGTCAGCTATGTAGGGAAACTGTGAAAGCAAGAGAAAGAAAAAGGCAGAGGTATCCTAGTAAAGCCTGGCTGCGCAGAGTGGGAATGAGATGAATTTGGTCCCTTATTTTAAGTAGTCCTATTGCTAAAATTCAACATGGTCCTCTCTGGCAAGATTCATACAAAAAATGGAGGATAACTTTTGCAAAAGCTATGAATGACTCAGAAGGCAAGAATAAAGACCTGCTCCATTTCATTAGATTGAGAGAGCTGAGAAAAGACTAGCTTTTGAAGAGGTAAACACTTCCTCAAGTCATTTTTAAAGATATCTGAATGTCTTGATTTCCCTAGCCCTTCATATTTCATTGTCTTTGGTGTAATGCCAGTCTTTTCATATACAGCTATAAAATGTAAGTTTACTAATGTGCTACCATGCTATGAAATGACAAGTTCTTTTTCCTTTCAGATTTTCTATCAAATATCCTTTGATATCAGTTATCAAAGGAAATGAGTAAAATTTATTAATGTAAAAGAGACTGAGAATCTCCCCAGGACATATAAAGTTCAGCAAACCAAAATTCTGTTCCCTCTTACACCAGCGACTTCACCACTCTGAAGGAGCAAGTTTGAGCACTATTGTTTTAAATGGTGTCAGCATCACAAGGATATGTAGCAGGTAAGTATCAGGACTGGCTTTTGTGCTTGTTCTCAAAATCACTTACTTTTTTAAGCAATACTCAGAAACATTTGAGAGCAAGCGTAAGACTCATTCCTAACATTCACCTGCTAGATATTTTTTGTATTGCTAGCAGTGCCTCAAATCCCAAACTGCTCTTTGCTATCAGTAATATTACCATATTGTTTATACATTCCCAGAAGATATTTGATACATTATTTACTGATGAAGTCTGATACAAGCCAGAAGTTATTTCTTGCCTTTATTGCTTGTAGGTCACATATAACAGTACAGTCTTAGCAAAAAGTGCCGGAAATAGCACAGCACAGCAATGTTGTCAGTCAGACCCTTAGTATTTTATACAATGTAGAAGAAGAGAAGAAAGCTTCATCATTATAATACACTGAAAGACTTTTTTGTTTTACATGATAAAAAGTGCAGAAAAACACTGTAGACTCTGACAGACAGAATGCAGACTGATAAATCAGTAAGAAAAACATGTGCAAGCAACTGGCAGCTTTTGGATGCCAAGAGCTGCCAGCTTCGCTTGAGTGATCCCACGCTTGTGTGGTGCATTTGGCTGGCCGCACACCACTAATCACAGCTGCCGCTACATCCAGCGTGGTAGAAGACAGCTAGCAGCATGTGGGTGGGAGGCACTGGAGACTGGGCTCTCTCAGAGAAACAAAATCTTAGAAGTGCCGTGCTAGGCTCTGGGATGGGGCGATGCAGCAGCTGCCCAGCCCATGCCAGAGGGATTCACATTAGCCTGCAGCTTCCCTGACAGTAGGGGACAGAGCCATAGTAAACTTGGCTTCGAGTGAATGGACAAGCTGATAGCTGACTGTGAAATCTGCTCTGATAAAACAGAACAGCCCCTGGAGTGACTGGGCTGTTGGCATTAGGATGTAGTTTTCTTAATTCTACTTGCTCTCATGACTCCAGTTTTCAAAACTCTACAAATATGTGGGGTTAGGATTCAGCTCACCTAACCATAGATTTTTAAAGATCAGGTGTCTAGGCTAAGCAATGCTTAAGTTTCCTTTGTAATCAGTAGAGCCAATTCATCCCTTTGGTCTTAAGACAGATTGAATTAACATCAAGACAAGCTTCTCTGTCTTTATTTACTGGAGAAGAAGCCAAGATGACGAGCTTAGACCAGGAGTGAGACCAGCTCATAGGCCACTTATGTTTTAGTGCCAATATATCATCACCCATGTGTGCTAGGAGGCTAAGCTCCCATTACAGTCAAGGAGAACCTAGTCAATACAGTTATTGAAGCCTAGGGAACAAGTAAATTCACACTGAAGAAGTGACTACTCAGCTGAATCCCTCTGTAGGCTCTAGTGGCTATAGCAGCTAGGTCTCCCATACCGACATGGGGAGCTTAGACACATAACTCTCTTGTAGGCACTTACATATCCTATTCTGTGAGCTGATTCCCACCACAGAGGCTTTAACTTGCAGATGGGCAAAGTCACATTAGATGATTCATGCACATTCACTGACTTGAGTGAAGTTACTCTGATCCACCCAAGTGGAATTCAGAAATTATTAAGTTATACCATTACTACATGTTTAGGAGCGGAAGATACTTGCCAGGCAGCATGACGATGTCCTTGATTCTGAGAATGAGAAACAGCAAGGCTAGTCAGGTTTCCGTAGCCTGAAATAACTTTTGCTCATGGAGACTCAGTGTCTTCTACAATATGGGCCTGAGCCAACATCCAGTGGAAAAGAAATCCTGTTAACTTCAAAGAAGTTTCGATGAGATTCCCAGTTGGGGAGTGTGACCTATGGCAAAGCCAGTGTTTGGCGCCTCAGCAACTCAGATAAGTTTCTTAGAAGGGGTGGAAGGAGGATGTCTGTCTGAAGGACAAATTATCTTACAACGGCTTTATTTTTCTGGATGAAAAATTCCTGCCCCACAAGACCTTTGGCCATAAAACAACAAGAAGGACATAAAACATGCAGTGGATTTCTTTTTGTCTTTATTGAAACATGATCATTTTGTTAATAAATTTCTCTTTTGAATGGGAACAAAGACATGCTGTGTGGTCTATAACTGCCATGAGCAGGCAATTTTTAGTTCCCCCTAAAGGCAGGGGTTTATTTGTGGGGGCATTTTTACTGATATCTGTGTGGATGGTTTGAAGGCTAAATTCAGCAAACCTGAAAATGGGTGAAGTTGCATTAGATTCAGCTCTGTCTTTGGGCATTAGATTCCAAGTCTGTACAGCATAGCTCTGAATACCTTCCACAGCTTGGAGTGGAAATAAAGTTGCTTTATGGCTACTTTGCAAATCACAAGCTTCTACTTGCTTCTGAAGAAACACTTTACTAGCATAGAAATCAAATCTGTTTTTATAGAAAAAAAATACAATTTCAAGTCAATGGAAACTCCTTAAAATTGCCAAGGACTGGAATAAATATGGACTTTATGTCTCTAAACTGACTTAAAATGTTTTCAATAATTCCTTTTTTTCAACATTGTATGGACTCTAATAATTTGTTTCAAGATAAGATAAGACCACATAAGATCTCAGTAGTCAGAGTGTGTGAATGAGATGCTGAGTTCCTTCTTTCTGACATGTAGGACAGCACTGCCATGGGTCGGAAAACACAGGACACTTCCAGCATATTTAGTCCTGTGACTAGAGATGTCAATAGGCTGTAACAAATAGAGAGAAGTAAGTTATTTAGAGTTTCTATGAAGCAAGAATTGGCCAGAATGAGGCACATAGCTCACTGAAGCCTTTCAATCAGCTTCACTCTGCATTTGCAATCATCATCTGGGTGCCATTTTTGAAGAGCAGCTGGCTGTCAACTGATGGGGTCCTTTGAACACGGAGCAAAGCAACCTCTCAGAGCTGCAGGCTCCAGCACAGTGCCAAAGTCCTGTTCCTTTTCTCTGTACCCAACTTGTCAGATACGGCTGCTGAGTAAGTTGAGTAATGTAGCAAGAAGCTGCAGCTGTAGCTTGGGGGCACTAAGCAATATAGAGGCTATGAACTAATGTTGAGCTGCACAAACACAACAGATAGCCCTGGTTGTGGGGGAGGCGGAAATGGGAATTAATTGTGGATCTTGAACTCAGTGTGCATGCACGAATGCTCAGACTTGAATGACTTCCACAAATGCATTTCAGAACATGTCAAGTGAGAAAGGAATGGCTTTTTCTCCCCAGTTTTCAATACACTTAAATGTTTTTATTATCATCTGACAGCTCAGCTACAGTTTGCAATTGAAAAGCTTTGCACCACTTTATAGAGAGCTGGCACCTAAACACAACAATTAGCCTTATACAATAAAATACTTACATTCCACAGAATTGCAAACAAGTCACAAGCAACATATATCAATGGTTTTAATCACATAATTCATGTATCTGGGATATGTTTTAAGATAAATCTCTCCAGAAAAAAATTCTTCTGATAGAAGGGAGTGTGTTTAAGGTGGAGACAATAAATGAGAAGATATATGTTGAAGCAGACTCTGATTCATTTATTAGTTGTCAGTTTTCTGTATGCTTTTTCCTTGAAGAAAATCTCATAGTATTTCCAAAAAAAAGAGAGTTTTTTTTTAAGGAAATATTACTTCTCCAGTATCCAAAGAGAGAAAGTGAGAAAAAAACTCCTGTCCCCAGAAATCCATTCAATACTTAATTTCTCCCTTCTCCACCGAAACTGCCTATGACTATGCAGGCAGCACAGTCTCTGAAGTACACATGACAAAAGCCCTCTGCTTTTGGCAAAATCATATTTATGCTGATGACTTCACACAGGCACAAAGAAAAGCAGGGGAGGCAGGTGGTAAATACTCTAGGCAAAAACGTTACTTAGAAAACTGGATTCTCTGTTTTCCAAACAGCCGTTTATTAGAACACATGCTTCGAACTGAGCTTCTTGAACTGCTATAAACATTTGTCATCTGAAAAGAGAAGCTCCTAAATGCTGTTGCGTCAGCTGTTCACTGAGCTGTGGGATATGAGACTGAATATAGTCACTTGTGGGTACAGCAATCAGGAACAGTATATATAAGGTATTAACTATGCAGCTTACATACCTGCTGGTCCCCATTACCAGTAGCACTTCAGAGAAGGTCACAGAATAGCTGGGGTTGGCAGGAACCTCTGGAGATCGTCTGGGCCAACCCCCCACTCAAGCAGGATCAGCTAGAGCAGGTTGCCCAGGACCGTGTCCTGGCGCCACTTGAACAACTAAATTTAGTAGCCTTAGATGAAAGGGAAAAGCACTCGGAGAACCACACAATCCCTTACCCTGCAGACAGCCAGGGTACGTCGTAACCGTGAGAGCTTTACTTCAGCTAACCTGCACAGTAGCACAGGCTCTGCAAATCCACTCTGTACCCCAGGCCCTTCCTCATGTAGCTAGTCCAGGCTGAAATCTCTGTGATGGCAGATTTCTCATTAATTTAGTATAAGAGCTCAGTGAGAGCAAGCTGAAGGATGTCTGGGTGCGCTGCAGGTCCACCTGTGGTTGTCATACTTTCCATTGCTGCATTCCCCTAAATCATACGTAACATAGTTTATGTATCAGCTGTTTGGACTTGTGAAAACCTTTGAAAGGCGACTTTCACTATCTCAGTCCATTATTCACACAGGTCCTATTCTCCAGCCTCATTCCACTCCCCCTTTGCACACTGAATACAAAAATAGAGAGAGACAGAAATATAGATTTTTGCCTCCAAGGAATTCATGGAAAACCTGTTTATTTAAGCCAAGCTCTACAGACCTTTGCTTGAAACCTCATCAATGATGGGATATGGAGAGAGAGAGAAAACACTCATTTTGTGTGGCAGACTTCCATGGAAAGGATTTGAGGGTATGACAAAAGCACTGCTGTCTCTCAAATAATCTGATAATTAGAAAATGCACATGGCTATATTCTTTACCTATCAAACCATTGCTCTCCCTTCCCTTTTCCTCCTTTTCATCTAGCCCTACCATTGTAAAAAAGTCAGTTCCTTCCATAATGGCCTTTTGCTCACCTATGCTGTCCTCTGAAGAGAATGGGGAAACCACAAAAGCAAGGAGGCAAAATGCCAATAGCTTCTTTATGCCCTAGGGAGGAGCTACGCTCCCAGGGCATAGAGGCATGATCAATGCATGCAGATAGCCTCCAGATAGTGGGTGCCATTTTGCTATTCTGTGAAAGAGTTCAGGGATCTTTGCTTTCAGAAAGTGCTGGACGAGTCAGGGTGCCCTACATTGGCTGTGCTGGCTTGAGCACTGCGGAGCCAGGCGCTGACCTACGGATTGGAGTGCTTGGGATTGACACCTTTCTCCCTGGGGTACTCAAAGCCCATGGGACTGAGAAACTTTCCCTCTTGCACTGGACCAAGAGTCTCTATACCCTAAGGAAAAAAGCAAAAATCAGATTCCCCTCCATATGCAATGTGCATTTCCCAAGGGCTGTTCCCTCTGCCATGTGTTTTAGCACAGGACAACACAGGGCCCAGCCTCATAGGTACATGGGATTTCTGGAAATTGATGCAAACAATGCCTTAGATTTCCTAAATTACAACTGCATGAGACACAAAGAGTTAGATTTGTAAGTTTTGATGATAGTGGAACTAATATCAATTCATGCACCTTTGCAAGGACAAGTTCAATTTTGGCTTCAAACATTTTGCAGTAGCTGCACAATCAGTATTTCCCCATGAGAGTATCGTATCCTGTACTGGCAACTCTAAGCACTCAAAAAGGCATAGGAGGTCCTTCTAACCAACTGAAAAACACATTTAATAATCAACAGCTTTTTATTAAAGCATTTTGAAATTGCATTATCTGCTCACTGGTTATGAAGCCTTTAGGGTATTCCTCTCTCACACTGTCAAGATTTTCTCTCCACCTACAACATTACTGTATGTTGAACGGGGGAAGGAAATGTTCTGAAACAGAAAAATGATAAGCAAGGATTAAATAGTTGTAAAAATCACAAAAATGGGAAATATATAGAGACATTCCTAGTACATACACCAAAGAAAAAAGCCCTGCATTAATTAATCAACATATTTATCATTTTTTATTCTGGCTCTATCAGTCTATCCTGTTCTAGTTAATTTAAACATATCAAAGTTTTTAGTCACAGAGAGCAAAGGAAAGGCAAGATGGTGGCACATATGTCAAAACCAGCATACATGCCAGAAGATGGCACTTCATATGACATGACAGGATTTGCCACCACTAATCTAAAGGCTTATCCAAGCTACTGATAGAAATCAGTGGCCACCATTACCTTGCAATAGTGGAAGCTAAGTCCCATGTTTTCTCAAACTGAGAGCATATCTGGCTGCTCACAGTTACCATACACTAGGGAGGAGAAAAACAGAGTTGGATAGCATTTCCTTGCTGATCTACCGTAAACATTGGCACAAAAAAAAAAAAAAATCCTCCCATAAAGTTAGTACTATTACACTAGCATCTTTCACCAAGCAGAAACTTTACCAATATTCTCCTGAGCCCACTATCTTTGTGCTGTGCCTTATCTCTGTATCTTAGCTTCTTCGAGGTTCCAAGTCTACTAATACACTAGGTAATCAGAATAGATGCTTGTTTACATATATCACCTAGAATCAAAGTAAAATTTATTTAGCAATGATATAAAAATATTCTGAGTATGTCAAAATAAGTTCCTCTGATTGATGGTGCTTTTAAACACTGAACATGATACTTTATTGGAATAAGAACCTTCTCCTAACAGCTATATTCTTTCACTGTTTCATTTGAAAGTTTCTGACTATCTCTTTTTCTAATTCCTTCTGCCTTGATTTCTGATATGGATTTTAAAACAGGGCTTCAGGTAAAATGTTTCATAATGAGTATGTAAAGATTTAAATTCTTGTTGCTATGAGTTTTGGGGAGTTTCCCAAAGAGTGAAAACAGTAAGTAGCTTTTGGCTACCCTCAATTTGCAGTTTTTAATTCCAGTGGAACACCACAATACAGTAATAGGCTCAAATTCAGATGCTCCCTTTCATCAGATAACAAATGCTCAGTCCTTTAAGAAAGCACATGGAAGGTCTGGCTGTATTGCACTCTGCTTCTGCCATGCATATAGGTAGCAAGAAGCATAGTCTCATACGTCCCAGTTTCTCAAACATTCAAGTTGATTGTGCTATGGAAAAGCCTGTGGCCAGTAAGAAGATTTATGTTTCTTCAGGGTAACAGCTAAGCTTCCTATCCTAAGATTTTTATTTTAGAGTAGAACAAGTAATGCCTGTAAAACACAGCATCAGCTAACATTCGCCTGGAGAAGGAAGTTGCAGAAAAGAAATTCAAATCATTCCTGTGAAATTTAAGGTGTGTTTATTTCACAGCATATTGAACTTCTTGTAATTGATTTTATTTTCCAGTCAAGTCTTCTTTACTTCAAGAATTTAGCAGTATTATAATTTAACAATTTTTTAATCTCTCAGTAAGTTTTAGGGGAAAGTAATTTCCATTCTAGGTGTTTTAGGACTTTTTCGGATTGTTATAATTTTTCTCAGTTTTGTGAAAGTCAAAGGACAAGAGGTTGCAGAAGAATTATTTTTAGATACTAGGCTTGATTGTACAAATTCTTTAAGGGTTTTGTTTTTATTTTTTATCTGACCATGTAACTCAGCTGCATCCAAATAGCATCCAGATATGAGACTGTGTGTAAACACAAAACTCGAAAGAAATGCTAACAAAATAGGCTTGCTGGCCAGAAGGCAACGTGTTCTGGCCAGGTCTCTGGTCCGCATGATCACAGGATGAGGACAGAGATCATGCAATGGTGCACGTTGCCCTCTCAGTTCAGACACAGCCAGAGACACCATCAAGGTTTGCCATACTTCTTCAATATCCCAAAATACCTATGGCGCACAGTCAGGCTGGTGGACACACTAGTTTCTGAAGAACCAGTTTATGTATGCTTGCAGAATAATGAACCTCCTCATATGTTCTTCAGTTCCTGACCCCAGAGGGAAACTGTACCAGCTCTACCTCAGGAGGTGCCTTCTCAGTGCACAGTTAGGAGGAAAGGATTTGTTTCCAGCCATGTTTTGCTGCGGTGCACTTAGTAGCTCAAAGTGCTGGGAGGCTCTTCATTTGTAGCCATAGCTCAACAATTCAGCTCAACAAGTCAGCTTCATCTAATACAACATTCATGGACATTTTCCTTGCAGAACAGTCACACTAACGTTCATGGAGTGGATTGTCAAGCATCTCAGTAAAAACCAGAAAAACTAATACATATTTTCAGTTTGATGAAAGCAAAAGAGCTTTGTTTTTTAACTGATAGAAATGTTAAACATGAAAGACATTTTTCCACAATCCAAAAATTTTGTGGTACATCGAATTATAAGTTAAAAAGTACAGGAGATGCATTGTAGGGGATAATGAATGACCTAATAGGAAATCAGACTGGGTTAAATAAGTTATAAATTTTTTTCTACCAAAGAACTTGGAAAATGATAAAGATGCATTTTTCAAAATGAATGCCAGAGTTAATCATGAGGAAAATTATTTTCACAGAATGAGAGGTTTTTGCTGGAATATTACCCATAACAGAGTATATAATGTTTGAAATCCTAGAACAGTGCCTGCTTGCTGTTACATGAGGAACAAACTCTTACCTGCAGAACTTGTAAGTGATAAACTGTGAATCCTAAATAAGAATTTTCCTTATTATCTTGTTAAAGATAGTGAAAACCAGCACAGTCTGGGTAGGTTTAAAAAAAGACTTGCTGTGCTAAGAACAAAGGCTTCTACAGTAAAAAATGAAAATACTATTATTAAAACAAAATGCATTGCCATTCATGGTGTACCAGCATCATTATTCTACTTCAGATACTTGAAATGCCAGTATCCACAACGTGTCCTGTTTTGTGTGGTGTAATGCCTTCAGAAAAGATCAGACTGATGTGTATGATCCTGCATATGAGGCATAAAAATACCTAAAAGACAGAATTCCTTGTGTGCATTATATTTTTCGTATGGTTCATACTTTTGAATAGATTAAATCATCTTTAATTGTAAATATTCTTTTCCCTCATTTTGTGGCTCAATTGCCTTTTCCTCTTCCACTATAAATTAGAAAGCTAGGTCAGGGCTGGACAGCTTTTGTATGAACTACTAACATGCCATTGCAAATTGCAATGCAGCTGATTATTGGCTGGTATGGTAGATCACACAGAGAACTACAGGATACACAAATACAAACACTCCGGTTATGTTGTCTGTACATTGCGAACAGGAGACAGCTATTAACAAACTGGATTTTGTTCTAGGGGAGTACCACAGGGCTGTATAAGCTAGTCTGGTGTATAATGAAAAAAATCATCAGTAGGTGACTCACAGAAGCTTGGATCATCTAACATGGCTGTAAAATCTTTCACATATACTTTGAAATGTTTGCATTTTTTTTGCTTATTCAGCTTGAAAACATGGTGGTGTTTCAATCACAACTCATTTCTGCAGGCCATGTGAGGATGAGGTGACTCCTGTCTTTTGGTAGCTGAGAAAAATATCCCACAGGCTATGCATATATTTTTCCCTTACTTGAGCTCCAGATAAGCAAACTCAGAGTGTGCAGATATCTGCAGTTTCCTTTTATGTGTAACTCAGTAATTATCAAATGTTAGATAGCCAAAGCACGCAGTCACTAAGGTGATATATGAATGACATTCTCTAACCAAAGGAATGGTTGTTGTGGTACAGCACCAGCAAAAAAAAAAAAAAAAAAAAAAAAAAAAAAAAAAAAAAAAGTGATAAAAACTTAAAACTTTCTAACAATTATAAAGGCGTATTTAAAGGTGTCTCTCCTAAGATTGCAAGAAATAAAAATTGATAAAGTACCTTTGCTAAAAAGCTTTAGGAAAGCCTCATCCTTCCATAGTTGCATCCTGCATGTGTGTTAAAGAGAGCAGGCATATAGCTGACTAGCAGGTGAATGGCTTTTCTCAAATGTGCTCTCACCCAAGACAGGTAAAGTCAGAATGGTAGCATTTCTTGCAGAATTATAGTTTTCAGGAAAAAAATCAATGGGCATAATCACATGGATTCCAGTGAGTTTGTCTATCCAATGTGAAGTTCAGTTTGCTGTTAATCTAGGTTTTGGGGTTTTCTTTAAAAGAGTTTCCAAAAATAAGGGATTTGGTTTGTACAACTCTGCAGAGCAATTTGCTGACCAAATGATATCAGTTATTTGTCATTGCTCAGTTAGACAGGATCAGACCCCAACATCTATACACAACTCAGAAAAATACTAGCACGCTTCAAAAGCAGGAAGCTTCATTCCAGCATCCCTGAAATGGCTGCAAAGGTCTCACTGTTACAAGAATAAACGTTCTTTGGATTCAGGATGCCCAAATTTGAGGGTGAGAAATTTCAAGGCCTGGGGAGAAAGCATAATCAATTACTTGCACTCCAGATCCCATCAGATTTGTTCAACCCAGATAAATAGTGTGCTGTATGCATCAGGCCTCAAGCTTTCTCCTCTGTCCATAGCTTTTGATGTCTCAATTCATCTTCTGGTATAGTGCTGTCACTTCATTCTGAAGTGAAAAAGATCTCATTGACCAACATTGAACAGAAACGAACCATCTAATAAAAGGTTCCTGTACTGTCAAAATTGGTGGTGTCAAAACATAACCACTGAAAACAAAATGTAGGTCTGTTTCTGCATCTGATATACACTGGCTTAATAATAATATGTCATGCTCAGAAAGCAACATCGATTTCTAAGTCTTCCTGCTGGGTTGACCAATTCTTCTTTATCTGCATGCACTGCTAGTTCCTGCCCATCTCTATTTCCAGCACATAACTGGAGCTCCTACTTGTTTCAGTAATACCAGTAAAGTTAATCTGTTTATGTTGATTAATCAGCCTCAAAGAAGGACATTCTACTTTTCTGAAGAACTGTGTAAGTGAGGAGATCAGTTCGTAGAGTGTCAGCAATTTTGAGGCCCTCACCTTTCTTTGTTTTTGCTCTTTTTGTTAGAAATGAAGTGATTCGACACCTGATTTCTTTTAAAAATAAAATGGCTCAAATATTTACACATGGTATTCAAATCACCTAACTTTGTCTGTCTAGAGGTCAAGTTCTTAGTCTAAACTAGTCATTAAAAGTCAACTGAGAGACAGAGAATCTCTGAAAAGTTATCCTACTAATCTTAGATGTTTATCTTTGGATAGGATAAAGTGTTCTGTAGAGTTACCAGTCCCTATTAACTGTAGAGGCTGACTTAATGAGTAGTTTAGACTAGATGGCTAGTTTCAACTCCTGAAGTTCAGAGAAATGAATACTACATGGGTTTCTTTGGTGCACTCACCCCACCACCACCACACACACACATATGCACATACACTTCATGGCATTACTAAAACCCTTGATGGTACCTTCAGAGAAAAACTTTTAGAATCTCAGTTGCTTTTTTCCCCTTGATGGTGGCCATAATGAGTAAGTCAGTATTTACCTGAGGTAGCCCCACACTGCTATCTGATCTCGGACAACCTCACCTATGCAAAGAAGAAATATTCTTTCAGACACTCTACTGTCGTCCTGCGAATGAGGAGACTATTGGTTCTTTAATGACGAGAGTCCTAAGCTGCTTGTGAAATCTACGGAAAATTCATAAAGTAACCAGGAAGGTCAGTGGGTTGCCTTTTTTCTGACAAGTGATTTCAGAATACAATACAGCAGGGGAAAGCTGACAATTCAAAAGAGAGCTGTTTTAACAGAGCTGAATTAAATGGTTTTTTTAGACCATATCACCAAACTCAGACTTTTAACACTAAAATTGACAATACCGCTCCTTCAATTTTTCTTGAAAGGTTTCCAAATAATGACTTCATAGCCGATATTACATTTCACTACCTCACCGTTTTGTGCTTGTTCTGAAATAATTGCAAAAAGCATGCTTTACCATATATTATTATCTGATGATATACTTAATAACTGACATGCTAGTGTGGTGCCCAATGCACAGTAAACACGTACTTGTCTCAACGAGCTTTTTCCGTGTGCCTGCTAGGAAAGGAATGCAGATGGGTCTCTTTGCTTTCCCCCTGACAGACTGCAGCACTCTAATCCTTGCATTTCAGCTCTTTACATGGTTTCATGCGAGACAGAGCAGACAAAATACACTACCCTAAGTAACTATGCAGTTAATACTAGAAAATCCTAGAATTATGAGGCTCCGTTCCTGAACACTACATTGCTAGAAAGACTCTGAGCAGCTCAAGGTGGTTTAGAGGAGCAAAATAAAGATGATGAAGTGACAGGACTGATTCATGGTGAAACACTAAAAGAAACCTAAATAGTTTGGATAAGGATTGGCTAAAAGTAGGAGGTGATAAACAACTCAAAATATTTGAATGTTGCTAATGTCGAAACAACAGAAGAATCAGTACGGGGGTATAGAGGATAACTGAAAGTAGAAGGATGAACTCAGGAAAAGGAAGATATAGGCTGTATTCTAGTGTGTTTTAGTATTGCTGTCAGTAAGTTTGGCTAAGGTACAGCTCAGTGTCAGTAAGTTTTGCTAAGGTACAGCTCAGTGTTCCAAAACCAGTGATATAAACTACAA
Organism: Dromaius novaehollandiae; assembly: GCF_036370855.1. Lineage (NCBI taxonomy): Eukaryota > Metazoa > Chordata > Aves > Casuariiformes > Dromaiidae > Dromaius > Dromaius novaehollandiae. The sequence goes on from NC_088098.1 coordinate 191,168,257, forward strand.
AAATTGAGTTAAACACACACTCTGGAAATTTTATTCAATTTGTAAATTCTTCAGGTTGTAAAATCCCATAACAGTAGTTCTCATTTTGTTCTAAGAAGAAAAAAAATAAACATGGAAATTATACACCTTAAAATATGTATTGTACACCTTATACACTTTCCATTTTAAGTTTATGAAATGATGCTAGTACAATCTCAAAATTCAAGACAGTAAACCATGCAGAAGATAACACAGACACAGTATGGAGGTATGGGATATATCTGGGGGCAGACCTGAAGATTTAGGTTTCAGAGAAGGAAAAAAATGGTGGATAATGCTTCAGGATTATCATGGGTAGATTATGTTATTTATCATCTGAATTTGTTTGAAGGAGGAAGAGGCAAACCTTGTAGCTTTGATGTCCACAACAGCCAAAAGAGGAAGTAGTTGAGAAGAAATATGAAACTATTTAATGTACTACCTCAAATGCAGATTAAAATTAATTTATATTATATCTGAATTCAGTGATGTGAGAGCACCAGAATACACAAGACTATGAAGAACAAAGGGAAGTCTTGTCCACAAAAGCAAATTTAGGATTAATTGTGCCTGTTAGTGGAAAATGACCTCTTGAAGAGCTTTAGGGGAAGGAAAAAGGGATTAATCACAACTACTGCTGGGAGGACAGATGAAGACCAGCCAAGTAAGCTACCAGAAAAGAATGATTCTGTACGGTGTCCCAAAAGTAATAGTCGTAACATAGTTTCTTTTTAAAACGCTGAGAAAATGGATAGGTTACTGTACCTCAAAGAAAACTCTGAGGAAAACTTAAATACTAGTTTAACTATTTCTTCTGAACATACCTAAATACTGTTATTGGATAGTAGCAAATCATCTAGTCTGCCAGCATGAGAGAGCTGGCAGTATAAATGCTTTGTCCAAAGCATCATTGAACACAATGGTATTGTCTGGAGACCATATTCTTTGCCAACACTGCCGTAAAGTTTCCAGTAAAGAATGTTATTTCAGTAATTAGATGATATGAACATTTTAAGTACAACAGAAAAATAAATTATCAAAACATTTGGATGTAGAAGGCAGCTGATATTAAAAATGCAAATTACATTCTTAAAAAAATAACATAAATTGGTTTACTATGCAGAACACTACTTCTGGAAAAGCAATTTTTATGGAAAAAAGTTTCTTTAAACCCTAAGCATTAAATTAATTTTATCAGAAAGTACACTGAAAAATTAAGACCAGCCATTCATTTTTGACTTTCTCAATGTTTCTATTACAAAAGTATCAAAGTGTATTTGCAGCACACATCCAAGAGCTTCTCTTTTGCCTATTACAGGCTTTTCCAGGGAAAAAATGCATCTATCATCATCACATTCAAGCTTTTCAGTATTCACACTCGTTGGGCTCTTGTCTAAATCTCCTGCCAGCATGTAAACAGCACGGCCCTTTACAAACAGAACTAACCAACCTTCGCCCCGGCTCCTTTCCTCTCTGCTCTCTGTGGCACCTGTAAGCAAGTCATCCCACCGGCACTCCGCAGGAGCGCTTTCCTCATCCCATGTGCTTCTCCTCCTTCACCACGCTCTAAAACTTTTTCCACTGTTAGGAAGATCATCATTGCTTTCCACAAACTTTATTCATTCAATTTGCTTCCAGTAGTGCCTGTCGTAATCTCAGATTAGGCTGACTAGATACTACTAAAGAGAGCGTGTTTTGCCCTTCAGCATTATCCAGGAATGAGGGAAGAATATCCAGCTGAAGAGTGATAAAGCTCGGTTTAAGTGACTGAAAGATAATGTGCCTAGGTAAAGCACACACTGTTATGTTTGCCAATATAATTGAACTCTTATGAATAATAAATATATTTACCAATATTAGGAGATGATCATACATTTACTAATACCCAATAAGCTGATTTATTCATAAAGATTCATAAAAACTGAATTCCTCTGGGTTCAGTAAATCATAACACTTGAGATACTGTCTCAAATATATCTCAAGATTTCTGGAAACAAAGTCTGCCTAACTCAGATTCCTAAGAGTCAATAATAAAGGATAGTGATGCTCCATGCTCACATTATTTTATCTGTTAGCTTAAACAGAAGGTTTTTTTACTGTGTGCTCCTATGCTGAGCTATTTCAGACCTTTCCATTGCTAATGTGAGACAGTCTTTGATGCCACCTTCTGGTTTAGTAAATATTATGCCTAGCCCACACCAGCTGGGCCACACACTGTAGCTGTCAAGCTGACATGTATACAAATCTCCTTACCAAATTTCTACACATTTGCTGTGCATATAATGCAGCAGTAGGTTTCTAACTAGTCCCTTTGTTTTTGTCACCCCTTGCCCCCAGGATAGTAAAAAGCCTTCTCACCTAGCGAACACAGGCAATGGGAAAAAAAAGCCACGACTTTATACCTTAGCATTCAAAACAAAACATATGAAAACAGACCTTGGCTAACTAAACTCTGAAAAACATCTGCATGACAAAAGCTGTGGTTGCTCTTGCAGACAAGCATGTACATATATTAGAAACAAATAACTGTCTAGAAGTGCTCTTTCTGCATGTGCTTATGTAAGCACGAATTTCTCTATCTGGACTTAATTTGAAGATAAAGTTTAAGCAGATAAAAAGCTAAAAAAGACTGTATTAACTCCACTATATGCCAGAATCAGTAACCTCAGATCATTTTAGGAAGGTGGAGAAGAACATATTGCAGAACCATCTCACAACTCTGGAAGTCATTGAGCTGGACACCAGTCAGTTGCTACCTCAGTAACTCCTGCCACATCAATAAATTTAGTAGGTAGCACATAGATTTTGAAGTTTCTCTTGTTTCTTCTTAGGCCAGAATACTAACTTCTCCTAAAAAAACACAGCTTCTGTACATAGCTGAAGTATGGTCTCACACTAACAAGCTAACGACATGTTGTGCTAATATAAACCTTTGCTGATCTGAGCAATGACACAGTTTGAAAGCACAGTAATTTTGAGTTCCTGATGCACTTCATTGTTTCAGATCCCGACACTGGCTTGTGATGTGTTTCTGAAGGATTGGAAGCAGAGTGCTACTCCTTGTCCCATGCTATGTCAATGTGACGTCAGGCCAAATCTATTAATTCCTAACCTGTTTGTTTCCTGAAAAAGAGGAGCTACTAGTGTTACCATTCAGCTAGCAAGACAAGCCAGTCTCGATTCATTGAAAGCTGCATTGATATTGATTATTACTATTTTGCCACCTAGTTACTAGAATGCTTCCATAGTCCAGAGAAGTACTACTATAAAATTCATCTGACAGACTAAAAAATGAGTCGTTACTGTTGTCCACTTGGGTTGTCTCCAAATACTGCAGCTAATATTTACATTTCTCAGAAATAATATACAGTCTTCACTGTTACAACACTACACTATACTACAGAACTTCTTTTTTCTGGTTTTAGAGGATTGCCTCTTATGCAGAACATAAATACAGAACAAATTCTCCACATATCTTTACACAGACCAAATGAAAACAACCATTTCTTAGAGATAACAGTGTGGGATTCAAGGCACATAGTACAGAACTATAAAACAAGGTAGACAAGAGTTTTTAAATTCTTGTACCTCACTAAAATTTGTGTATACTTAGAATGGAGTCTATCTCACCTAACCCAAACCATCTTAAAGTTAGATATCTAGTCAAAGTTGAATGCTTGGTCTTTAGTTCACAGATAGTTAGACATCTCTAAAGGACAGTTTATTTCATCCGAAAATACATGCCCAGAGAGCAATGTATCCCACTTCTTTATGTCAATGAGCTAGTGCAGAAGCCTACACAGCAAGCTTGCATTAGACATCTAGTTTTTAGTTGGCTAGCGTTAGAGAATGTGAAATGCACCCTGAATTCATTGTATTTAAGGGCTGATGTTCCTTCTTTACATAGAAGATTTTTTTCTTTTTTAGTTTGTGCCCTTAAACTAGATAAACCTTATTTTTTTAATGGAGAATACACATTACTTTATGTGTCAAGATTATATATACTATTATTGCTATGGATTTGTATTTTAAGTTTCCTCATATGAAAATATATGTGGTGAATCAGAATAGTCCCAAGCCAGTTAGATGTCTGTCTTTTATTTCTTCTGCCTCCATGCTTTTATGGAGTTATGCCTCAGTCTCTATATTCCTCATAGAGATGCTCATTCCTAATCCCTTTGGGATTAGATCAGACATTTTAAACTGTTCTGTCTCATATACCATCATACCATCTTAATTTAAACTTAAAAAATCATGAAATTCCTTTCCCCTTTTACTTTCTTTTTAGAGGCTATGTTCAGGTACAGTGCATCAGCCATAAATATGAACAGAGGCAGTCACAGAAAAGGGAAATAACATGGCCACACATTTAGTCCCAAGAGTTAATACCAAAATGCAGTAAGAGTGTCTCTGCTTGTTTTCTCCAAGACAGTGTCTTGTCTATGCAAAAACCACAGTCATCTTGTTTCAGAGTATTTTAATCTGCAAGGCAGGGTGCTAATTTTCATTCAGGTTTCAGCAATAAAGCAAACTTCCTCAATCCTGAATCTTATTTCACGTTTGCAATGAGATTCAGACAAGATAATGCTGAGCTAGTTCAAACTCAGACCTTACTGAGCCCCACTAGCCCTTGCAAATGAAACACAGCTCCAATCAACCTCAGTCTAGAAGGATTTGCCCAGTCCTGCAGCAGGCTTCTTTTGTCTACCTTTATTATACTAGTATTGCTAGTTCCCTTACTACTGGTATTGCCATATTTACAGCCAGCATCCCCCACGTCTCAGATATTAGTACGTTCTCCTGTGTCCTGTACAAACAGTACCTCCAATGTTGCTAGCGTGTGTTACATTGACTGATCGTTAGGATGCAGGTTCTTCATAACACCATTAGTTTTGTCCTGGTTACACTGATTACCCTGGAGCAGAGCCTGTACTGTTTTCAGAAAATTTAGTTCTCACTGCCTAAGTCTGGTGGAGCTAATGTGATTGTGAACAGTGAATGTGTCCATAACCTCAGGCCAACTAACTGTCCAGTCTGAAATTTTGACTGGTCTGCAGTGTAAGTGGAAGAACAAGAAAATATTCCAGTCCTCACATATAGACTAGATGGGAATAAAAAGATTGTCACTGGGGGAGCCATATGCTAGCTCTAGATTAGCCTAGATTTGGATCATGATGTTCATTAGAAAACAAGACCCGAAGAAGGAATGAAAAAGTTATAAAATACTATTTTTGCAAATACTGTGAGAGTTCCTTTTATCCTTTTATCCTGACTTTCCAAAATTCAAATGTTTGAAAGCTGTATTTTATTTGATTCACCCTCTGCACCTAAAGACATGTTTCTACTTCAGAAGAAAATAGCTTGGCATTAAGTAACTTTCTAAAGAAGTTAGAGAAGTCTGTAAAGAAAACTTGCTTAAATTGCATTTCTTTATGGACAATCAAGTCATATTAAAAACATGTCTCACATTACAAGCTTGGTATAACATAGACCTCCTTCTGTTTGTTTCTGCATACTTTCTCCAGGACTGTCAAACGGAGTGTCTCTTTTCTGTATACCACAGAGAGGAGAGGGCTTTGAGAGCTGTCTAGAGCTCATGCTGTTCTTTCCCTATTATAGCACACTCTTTTTGCAACATCATGAGTCAAAAACTGATCCCACAGAACCATCATGTAGTCTAATACTTTATACATGTGCTAATGTTAGATGACTTTTTATATGGTGTTATGGCAGATGATCCTGATCTCCTCCCAAGAAAGGAGAGCTGGAAATCCAGACAGCAGAATCTCTGCAAATTCTTGTCCAAGAACTTAATGTCTGAACACACTGAGCTGGGGGAGATGGGTTATGAGCAGCCATGAATGCCTAGGTGAGCTTCTCTGTCTACAGGGAGGATGTATAAAAACATTACTTACTAGTTTTGGGGCTAAAACGTAACTATGGGAAGAAAGGGATGTCAGAAACAGGAACGGTATGTAGATGGCTGATGGCTCCCTATTCCACTAGCCAGCTCCAACATTCAGTTGGCTTCTTGGGAGAGAAGTGAGCCACCAGACCATAGGCTCCATTTGGAGAATTTCCTGGAGAAATAGCTGAAGAGTTGTCATTGACACAGGTAAAAGCTGAGAAGCTGTTGCAACTACAGAACAGGATGTCTGCTGGGTTTTTTCCTCTCTCCTTTAGGGCCCACAGAAACCTCCAAGTCACTGGTTTGGTTGGGGAGAGGTAAGTCAACAGGAGGACTGAAGAACAACAGAAATCACCACTCTCTATATCCTGAAACAGGATTGGTAGCTTCCAAACCACTGCCAAGACGTGTGAATAGCTCCCTGAAAAGGGCCAAGCAGTCACTGAAGAGAATGTGTGCCACCACAGGTCATCTATGCAGATGGGCTGACAGTGACGGGAAAAAGCCACTGCTGAGATCAGGAGTGCCAGCTCTTGTTGTGATGTTGCAGTCCCAAGGCTTGGTGACTGCTCAGAGAGCACACAGCTGATTTCCATATAGTCTCTCCCTATCTATCACCTCAGAAGGACAGGTCCAAGTAAAGGAACAGAGATGAGTTTGTACAATCTTCTACTCCTACACATTTGCCACACCAGGAGTGGAACCTGGCCTTCAGCTTTGACTGTTAATTATTTGTTAATATTAATATTAGCTGTTAGCAAGCCTTGTGTTTATATCCATTATTTGAGGGAGAAGAAAGTTCAGGTCTTTAAATTTTGGATACTACTTTATAATTAAATAACTACCAAAATTTAAGCTAATTGATATCCATCTCTCCATGATATGCTTAGATGAGTCAGTTTCTAACTTGCTCAAAAGCTACGAAGTAATGCCAAATGATTTTTGGAAACTTTACATCTTAAGGGCCCAGTTTCACTGTGTTTTTCACCTTGTAAAGCAACCTCTAACTGTGCAGAGTGGGTGTAAAATGCTACCCAGATGAAAATAGTTTTGTACAGAGCAAATGCTAAAACCAGGTGGCCAGAGAAACAGGCTGTGGAAATGTTGTCTTAAAGAGCAGGCATGCAGTGCTGTACTGTTGACGCCCACAAAATGAAGCATGCAAAGTACTCTCTGCTATACATCACACAGAATTGTGCAGATTATTATAAGAGATGTCTTTTCCTATGAGGCATTTTCTCCTTTCAAGCAAAGTTGTTTGCCTGAGAATACATTCTCTAGCATTCCTCAGCACTGAACATAAAAGCAGCAGAAATTATAGGAAATAAAAATAGAAAAAGAAAAAAGAAAAGTATTTCACTGTAGGCCCTAACTCCTTCTCCAAAATCACCTGCTTAATAACCATATATCAAAGAAATGGCAGAGTTATGGGAGGCACCAACTACACATCAAATTGCCAAATGTTTCTATTACCGGCTCTCAGTCCCTTTGATTTCCCCAGGTACGCTGTCGGAGAGCCAGGGGAGTATTTCCAGCAAGGCTGAATTCTTGGCTGCATATGGCTGAAGAGAGGTCAAACCATGATAACATAAGTGTAAACTGTTAGTGTCACTGTTTCACTGCTTTTCACCAACAAAGTTCGTGGGCTTTAAAGCCTAGAGGTAAAACATAATATACTTTAACTCATCTATATAAATCATAGATCAAGAAGCCCAACAATTAACAGAGGAGTTAATGTATTACTTCAAAAAAAGCCTGGTAACTCACATAAGAAATTGCTAGTTTTTTCCCACAGCAATGTAATTTGCAGCAATTTATTATTAAAATTTTATACTCAGTTTTTGAGGTAGGGCTGTCATGAAATATTTAGCTTTTTTTGATGAAACTATTATAAAAGGCAAATATGTTTAAATTACCTCACTTTATATCTAGTTGTTTCTAAAATATCTGCACTTCATCTGCTATCTGCTGACCTTCTTAAAGGCATTACTGACAGAGAAGATCCCTTGATAAAAACCCATGAGCCAAAACTCTAATATACATGTCATGACTTGATTTCAGTACTGTTGAAGGGTCAAAAATATCCCTGGAGCAAATGGAGTTGGGCCAACCTGCACCAACAACAACTGGATACCCTTCCTCTAGTCGGGCAAACGGATACCCAAGGTTTAAGAGCAACCTTCTGGAAAGAGGGAATATGATGCTGTTGGCATTTTTTTTCATTTTCTCCTATAGCTGGTACTCCTCCGGCTGCAGAATCATGTCCCAACAGATGTTGTGTCAGATTACTAAAGAACATAGACTGATTGTGGGTTAATTGCTTTACTTCCACTGTAGCATATGACACTGCAGTTTGCCTTGCATTTGTCAATATCCTCATAAGATTAAAACCCAACAACTTGATTTTTCTTCTGATGTATTAACAGCTCTCAGGTTTGGCTGTCAAGACTGAGCTGGAGGTAGAACTTCCTGCAAAACAACATTTGTAAACAAACCAGAACAGCTTTATGTCAGCTTTGCCCCAGTAAATCTTCATTTTCTAACGACATCTCTCACCCCCTGCCTCCTTGTATTTTAGGCTGATCAGCAATTTCAGCCGAGGTCAGAAATAGTACTCGGTTCTGGCTGAAGACATGTGAAAGTAGACACACAAATGCAAAGGGAGTCTCAGCACAGCCTTTGAAGCTCCCAGGACAACAGCATCTTTTCCATGACTGCTGCAGCAGATGTGAACTCCTCTGCCTGCCCTCCGTGCTGGACAGATGACAGACAGTTTTGATACTGATGTCCATGCTAGCAAGTGATAGGATCTGGGCATAGCACACCAGGAAGCATCTGGGACAGGCAGTTGTTTTCTGTGGCCTGTTGACATGGCTTTCCTGACTATTTTGAGTGTACCAGAGCCCTGGGATTTTGGGCTGGATGCTGCCAGAGCGTGGCTGTGACACATGGGACAACAGCTACTGCCAGTGGAGCGTGTGCTCTTTCAGCAATGGCTGTTACCTTTTTTTCCCTCCTAAGGAGCCACAAACTCATCTTTCTCTAGGCTGTCTTCCATCCTGCTGCTTCTGCAAAACCTCTTCCCTCTTCCCCTTAATTTTTCATTTCCATTGGTGGCTCCAGCCTTTTTTATTCTTGAGGAAGCACAATTTGTTTTTCCTTACCTTGCTCAAAGCTTTGAGATAGCCACAGCTGTGACCAACTAGCAAACTTTTTAGAGAAGCAGAGATTATTAGTGTAGGCCCAGTGCTCAATGAATTCAGGTATATGGCTTTCAGATGAGAACTGTCCTTCTTTTATTCAGCTAAGAGCTGAGGCAGAGGAAGTTCCTTTTTCTGCACAACTGTGTAAACAACCCCAAGCTCTAGCTATCTGGTGGAAAGAAATATTCAAATCAAGGGTAGTGTAGAGGTAGAAGAAAAGAAAGCAGGTGAAGGACCGCAATGCAGCAAGATGAGAAATTCTTTAGGGGGAGACAAAATAGGAAAAAAGTCATAGAGGCAACCAGGAAAGAAAATTTTTCAGAGATTTAAAGGCAAAATCCAACCTGAGACATTTGAAATTTTAGTTACATCTGAGTTAGGCACTACCAAAGAAGGAAAAAGAGGATGAAAGAAAGAGGACATAAAAGAAGCAGATGGGAAAAATCTCTTACAGACAGAGCTGCATAGACAGGTTGTTGCTTCCCCACACATCCTACAAGAAGGGGTCACACTTAACTGTGCTGTGTTCAATCAAGATTTTTTTAATATCATTATCTAATATTTTTTATACGCCTGAACATCCCCAGTTCCTCTGCATCCAATAAATCTGAAATGGGCATAATGATGTCTCAGGAGTTACATTCTTCTTGAAGGAACTAATGACTTATTCAAAAAGTGGTACATGCTTTGATAGAAATTATATTCAGAAAAAGGAAATTAAAAAATCTGGAAAATGGACTCTACAAAATAGGAATAGCTCACAATCATTGATCCTTCCTCCTGACATAGTCTTTGCCCCAAAATAAAATGGGTTACAGTAAAGGATTATGGCAGTGGTTGACAGCTACAATAGTGATGAAGGAATTTACCTCTTTTCTGTCAAATAATGAATATTTTAGTTAATTTAATGCATGAACTGAATGATTCCCTGGAAATATCCATAAACAAAAAGTAACTCATTTTGACAATACCTCTAAAACAATAAATGGCTTGGACACTACTGTGTATGTAATTCAGAATAATTGCAACAAAGTCACACATCTAGTATAACATAATGTATATCCTGAAATAAATGTAGGCTGAAACCAAAGTAAATCTTGGCACCTTTGCAAGATATTAATTTTCTCTAAGTGACACTTCCATGAAGTTCTGTAAAGCATTTATTTTACAGTTTTGTTCCTTTTACAGTGAAATCTTTGACGTGTCCACCTTTATGTAATTCTACCCTTTAAAAATATTTTATTGAATTTAGACGAAAGGAAAAGAATTAAATGCTGTAAGTGGCTTTTAGTAGCAATTCAATATGTGCTATTATGCTAAACTGATTTGAAAACTAAATATACCTTGCAGTGGTATGAACTGACCTCACCTTGACATTTTCAGAGAAGCTGGTACTGCCATACTAAGTTAAACAAAGTGCTTCCGAAAAAGGCTATGTTTTTCTTCAAGTCCTGAAAAAGACAGAACATGGAGAACCCTAGCACGATTAAGAGGAAATGCCCTACCCAGCTATTGGGCAATAACTCAGTAATCTTTGTAACAAAACTGTGACCTTTATTTGGACTGGCCTGGCTCAGACCCTACTATCTCATCTCCACTACACTGTTTGCAAAGGCAGAAATAAATCCAAGTCTGCAAAGCTCCATATCCCCTTCTGATATAGGTTTAGATGAAAGAAAATTGCACATGGAATGCTTATAATGAGCCTCAAAACTAGCTTGTAGCAAAGGAAAAGGAACAAGACTATCTTTTGTTTCAGAGATCAGCAGTTATTTATAACACAGATGTATATCTTAGAAAACCTCTGGTATGAGAGACTTTCTTTCTTCTTGTTATACAATATGAAAGAGTAGATTTCAAGGTGCATGTAGACAGACTGATTCCCAGACCCTAAAACAGCTCTGAAATATGATTTTCTGTGCTCTCCTGTTATATGTTTTCTGCCCAGAATGTGTAAGATGCAGAAAACACCGTATTATCTCACCTTGTAGCAGCCTCAAACTACTGCAGAACAGGAGGTGAAAAGGAAACCAAGTATTTTTCCTTAGTGACTTTGGTGTCAGATTCAGCTTTCAGAGTCTGATTAGATTGGTGTCCTCCTTCCCTGTGGAAATTCCTGGGTCATACATATCAGTGCTCAGGTCTGCAGACCACGTCAGCCTTCTCTTTCTCCCTGGACACGCACACCGCAATTCTCCTGCAAAGCAGCAGCTTCACTACTCCTTCCAACTCAAAAGAAAGCAAAAAAGCTACTTCGGGGCAACAAGCTTCTCCAAGCTAGTTTCTTCAGAGAAAATCTTCCCTGGCATTCAGAAGGTCTGCCAGGCCCTACAATGCTAATGCAACGTACTGCAGGGTGCCAGCCTGACCTGCTGCTGTCTTGGCTATATTGGGTAGCATTCACACTGTGGTGACACCAAGACGGCCCAAGCAGGTGTGTAATCATGCATTAGAGGATAAGCTGTGAATCTCAGGAACAGAAATATAGCACTTACAAAACAGAGTGGCTTCACATTTGGCAGGAACTAGAAGAAAAAGAGCTATTGTCCACACCGTGTATTTTGCTTTCATGAAAGTAAGTATTCTTCCTAGAGATTAGAGAACATATTGCCCATGGTCTCAAACATGAATGCTTTTTACATCAGTCACTAAGGATTTACGCACGTTTGAAAATACAGTTTTTTAATGGTAAAATATTATTTGTTATAGACACTGGAGAAGTCTGCACTATATTAATTTATCTGGCTGAATCTGATGGAGGAAAAACAAATCAAACCACCCAGAGGCAATGGCTCTTTAGTAAGGAGATTTCTTAAGGGCAGGAATGCTTCAGGCTGCTCAGAGTCTCTGGTACAGTCCTCAGAAACATTGTCCATGACAAAGGGCAACACTGTGCAGGCACAGAGCAAGGACAGTTCATTTTGTGTAACACTCCCATTCGCACTGGCGGCAGAATTTTGGACCACAAGTATACAAATGCAAGTGCCAGCTGCTCAGAATACCTTTGCAGCCAATTATCCCTAACTACTGTAATGGTCTCCACTTTCGCTAGTGTCTTGAATTATGTCTGTTTAATACATTCCTCGGTGTATATATACACACCAGTTCTGCTATAGTTCCCTAAGGACCAGTGCCTGTGCCCATGAAGATCTGGTTTAGTTATGCCATCTTAGGTATATCTTTGTGAAAATACTTTGTTTTAATCACAAGCAGAAGAGGTAAATTAGTCCAAGGTTCACACTCAGACTTATCTCTGAAACTCAGATAGGTCCACTTAAAAAGCTTTTATTTATTAATCTCCTACCTTTGGCACTCATCTTCTCTGACAGGCCTTTTCCCTGACATGCAACCTCCTTTGTGACCTAGTAAAACTCCATAAATCAGAGATGAAACCAAGCATTTGAAACTGCTGCAAACCAGCCCTTAAGATGCAAAAACACATTCTATCAAAAGAAATGGAATGGTTAGATCTAGCTGTGATAAACCATCACAACCCAGTTTTCAGATACAGTCTACGTAAATACTCCTCACCTACAGAACAAAGACACTGTAAGCGATAGTAATACATGGCTGAAATCCAAAACTAAGTCAAGGCTTTTTTCTCTTTCTATTCTCCAGAACGGATTAGTTGGTGTGCATTCCTGTACAATCTACTTGGAAGATTTAAATTACACAGTGTTTGCTAAACCTGACACTTGGCCAAAGAAGTATTTAACAGAACTAATACAAGGACTAGTGATCAAATGACAGAGTCTTTCCAAAGCACCATTATCTTTTTGATAAGTGACAATTTAAGCCTCACTTTGCTGCTGGTTCCTTCTGAAGATCTGAGCTTCCAGAAACATAGTTCATAGCTTTGCAGTATTATGAGAGCTGTTAATTAATTGTTCCTATAGGTGTGAGATTGCTAAATATCATCCCCTTCAAGTTAAACACAAGGAGGACTTCATTCCTTTGATGCAAGGAAGCATATGACTTACAGAGAAAGATAATGGTACAATTACATAGCGATAACGAAGGGTCACTGGTGCAGACTCCCTGTAATGCTCTTAGAAATCTTTTGCGCTTAGTAAGGAATCTTTACTAGAAATAAACATTTTGATCCTCTAAGAAAAGTTTGACTATGGGCTTCACACGATACATTAGAAGTCTGTAATACTGCCCTTTATTATGTCTTTAAGAATAGAGAAATTACTTATTTATGATCAGCCAAGGTGTAGGAGGAATCTATAATTCTCTGCCATCCCCTCTTGATGATCAGTGCCTGCCTTCTGGGCAGCTGACTTACAGTCACAGAGTATCTTTATTCCTTTATGTATGGAAGCAAGCAGTTTTCCTCAGTAAATACCAGCCATTCAAATGTTTTCTAGCCTAAGATCACATGCACTGCTAGAACAAAGATAGAGTAGGTATAGTTGATGCCTGACGGCAGGTTTCCTGCTGAGCTGCAGTAGGAACAAAACCTGGCCTATTCAGTGAGCAGTTCCGTCCCTTCTGAGTCACTACCAAAAACAATACTGGAATAGTGGTTAACAGATTTTTTGGTATGCTGACTGTCATTTCAAAAGAGCAGTCCCTGAGCAGTGTTTCCAAGTAATGCCAGTTGTGAGAGGAAAAGAGGCACTGCTTTTGCCCCTCCAAACCAAGCCACAGGGAAGTTCCCATTCCTTCTCACAGATCTCTGCGGACAGTCCATGAAGCTCACGTCCAGATCCCATGAGGAAGGCAAAGTCATGGGCAATGCTAAGAAGACACCACCGCATGAATGTTATTGCCTCAGTCTGAAGAAAAGCTTTGCCTTCCACGTAGTCCCCTCTGTGCCTTTCTTCCAGGATGTCTCCTGCTCAAAGAAATGTACTGTGGCAGAAGCCGGATGCGTTTGGCTTTTTTTTCTCACAGTCTTACATAGCAATTTAGGTGAGATGTTCAAAACACAATATTCCAACAAGTTTTATGACTTGACTTTATATCCAGCTTTTTCCCTCTCTGGAAAGTATTTTCCCGATGCTATTTTGTGACGTTTTTAAGAGCGCGTGTGTGAACCTAAAATAATATAAGCAATGTCCTGTCTCCACAGAGCCCCCACAGCAGAGCAAACACTACAGAAGCTCTTTCAGCTTGTTTTCTTAATTTTACTTCAGCTGTGCAGCAGCTTATTTTAATGCTGTGAGCTCAGACTATCCCTGCTTGCTCAGAGGCCATGAGTTCAAAAAATAGATAGACACTTCCCTCTGCTGGTCATGTGTACAAAATGGTGTCCTCTTCAGGCAAAATAGATTTCAAAATGTACATATGATCATCCTTTGTGCTTGACCCTGCAGGTTTCAGGTAGATAATCACACTGTCTAACTTTGTACATCTAATTTTAGTTTTCCAGATTATCCTCTGGAAGCATCTACCTTTCTCTATTGCCCACATAAGGAACCATGCTCTCTAACATTAGGTGCTATAATTAAACATCTCAAGCAGGTAGTGTAAGCACCATCCTATAGCTTCCAATACTTTAGCTGGTGGTCAGCATCACCAGATATTGCAGACCCATATGAATATTACTGAACAATATCATTGGTTTGCATCAGTAGTAGCAAACTTAAGGAGGACTTTGGGTTTGCCTCAGAAATATAATCCACTATGGTCAAGATTACTATATTGAGAGAAATATCGTGGAATTAGAGCATGATATCTAAGACGTCACCAGGATCTGAGAAAGATGTGTTGCTAGGCTGCATTTTGGACTATTTGCTATTCATTGCTTGGAAGGAATATCAAGGCATTCTCCTTGGACCTCCAGTTTATTTAGTAAGCCATTTAGTAATTTTTTTTCTATATTGTCAGTTTATTTCATAAACGCTGTATCTATCTAGACTGACTAAGGAATTTGATGTTGTATAAGGATTTATATTGTCATGAGTGTTCAAGTACTTTCGTTACTAAACATTTTGTAAAGGAGCTGAATGTATAGTATGCTACAAGAATTTATGTTATGGTCCACTGATGGAAGGAATATTCAGGCACTAGAACAGAATTAAACACTTTGATGCAGATTATCCAGATAGTCGTATGTACCTATAACCTATTGGTGTTCAGGTTGATCATCACTGCTTCAAAAATTAAAGCACTACTCCGAACTAGTATAGTTGTCTATCACCACTATTGCTTTTGTATTTATTGCAATATCATCTAGGAGTTCTCCCAAGGAAAAAATTGTGACTCTGTTTTATTGTATTGTACCTAGAATTCAGGCTTTGTTTCATTATGCTATACCCAGAAAAAGCTTTTCCCCACTGCTTTTAGAAGGCTGTTTCTCATTTCAGTATCACATCCAGTTCTCAGTTACTAGAAAGGCTGAGCTGCAGTTCTGATAGATCTTTACTGATTTTCCTCCCCACAGATTGCTTCTGTCCAGAAACCACAATCCTTTAATGCAATCACATTAGAAATCAGGTTCCCATTTTCTCTTGGACAGTAAGTACATTCATCGTCTTCTTTTGTGTCTGTTTATCTACAGCTGTATCAGTATTCAGCGTTTCCCATTTTTGGCTCACTCTAAACAGAGTTAAAGTAGGGTTATCTTAATTATAAACTCTTAATCATCTCAATTTCCTTATCTTCTGTTACCTGATAACATCACGATGGCTTATGTGGTTGCTCTTTTCTGTTCTTGACATATCCTCTATGAACATCAGAATAGATACGATATATGATATTTTAACTATTGGAGAAAAGTGTTTCCCCGGAGCACATGACACTGACCTCAGGAAAGAAAAACAGTTCACTCAAAGCATCTCCACAACAGGTGAAAGGAGGGTGTGAGGTAATGTTTGGAATTAGTTTTACAAGAAAGAAAACAGCTTCAGATTAAAGAATTGTCACTACAGGTGGCTAATAATTCTTTCTCGTTTTATTACCCAGCAAATCACTTAGCAATCACCACTCCTCCAGCTAATCATTTTATTCCTGTCATCTTTGTAAGAGACTATGTGGCCATAAGACTGCCCAGAATTACATACAATTTTCCCTGTCAATTCACTGGCACTATACTTGCCAGTTAGTCCTAAAAGAACTCTGCAGTTGTGCACGTATGGAAAAGAGGGACCTGGAGGAAAGGCTATTGAAACAGAAGCACATGAAATCTATGACAGTAGCCTTGAATTTGGCTTTTGTACCTTACACGTCTCACTCCTTACAGGGCTGGACAGAAAATGCATTGGATGGATCATAGCGGAACGTAATGTCTCAAGCACCCTGAAAAATGCCTCCTTCTTCTTGGGTCAGGAGACAGATCACTGTGCCACAAAAGTGGCATGATATTTTCCTATGTAAGAAGGAAAGAGTCCATGAGCGTTCCACTTTTCAGCTTTGTCGCATCTCATTGGAGAGCTATACATCTCAGCTGGCCCTACTTTTCTTCTGCTGGACATTTCCTCATGCTTACTTCATACATGTAGGAAGAAGCCTAGAGTCTTTGCAGAACGAGCTTGCCATGGTTCTTCTCTGTACTACCCTGACTGTGTTAGAGGTGTGACAGGCTTTGGGGAAAACTCAGATTACTTCTAAATTATTGCTGTTATAACAGGAGCCCTGCAACACCACCTGATAGCCAGTTAAAAGCTTAGTATGCAGCATATGTCAGGTACATAACGACTGGCTTCAGTGGTACAGGAATCAAATTTCAACCCAGCATTTCATATCCATTCCACAGACAGCAGTGTTTGTTGAACAGCTGTGTTTTGTGAAATATACTGTGGATGTGTAGATGGTAGAGGGAGCCAGAAAAGATATCTCAAGGTTATTCTTTTCTGTAAGGGACCCTACATCAGAATAAAACTAATTCCACCTGCTAGTGCCCGACTTGCTAGTTTCAACATCCTAATGCAACCTTTGACTTTTATTAGCAAGTATTGTAGGATTTTGTATTAATTATAAAGTTTTCCAAGTGTTTTTTAAGGTACCTTCACTCAGTTGCCATCTTCCACATTTCAGCTCTAGCTATTTTCAAATGGATCAAAATGAGACATTTAATTCCAACCAGATTCTGCTCAGCACATTAGAAACAAATGCAGGAAAGGTGATCTCTTTGAAAGCCTCGCCTTCTTCCCCATATCCTTGAATATGATAGATCCTCATCATAAACTTTTAAAGGATATTCTCTATTCCTTTGATTCATCAAGATCTAGGAGACTGTAGAAGATATAAAGAAAAAAAGTGGAGCTTTACTGGGATGTACCCAGAAGTACTGTAATTTACATTTCAATAATAGCTCCAAATGGCAATGAATGCAGATAGAAACTACCTTCATTCTTTTACAGTATTGTAAAAGTGGGCAGATTCGCAGGGCTATCTATAGTAATAATTTCCCTCTGCTCTTGCAAAGTTTACCTAATTAGATTCAGTTAGACTCCTTACTTTCACTTTCCAGGCTATCCAGAAAGATAATCATGAGCCATTTAGGTACCTAGCAGCCAAAATAAAGAGGTGGAAAGAATGAATTAAATTATATTCTATTGCACTCTATAACAGTACCATCCAGACCTTAATAGAAATTAGAGATGTTCAAAGCATTCTATACCAATCAAGAATTAGATTAACACTTTAGAACTCCATACAAGAATTGCAAACCTGTAGAAAGTTCATTTCTGTAAGGTTTTTCAAACTAATATCTTGGTAAAATGATAAAATTCCCGTAGTTACTTCATCAACTAACTCTTGTTCAGTCCAGCACATCTTTCCTAGAAAGGCAAAGTTTTGATTGCATCCCTTGAGTGATGTAATCACATAAGACTAGATTAGAATCTAGATGCTAGCACCCCATTCTTAAGATATGGAGAGTTGCACTAAGTACGTTTTGATTCCTTCACAGGAATGTCTATCGTGTGTCAAGGTCAGCATACAATGCATATGCAAGTGTTCTGGTCCTTTCCACAGATACAAACCAGTTTCAGAGTGATAAATATGTTAGGCAGAAAAACAAGCTTTGAACAAATGGCATCATGAGCACTATCCAAATTAAATATCTAGAAATGCATTGAGACATGTTTGAAATAATATTTTTAAAGTGAGGCACAGCTGGATACCAATTAAAATCAGGTGATTACAGTGTAGGCAGATAGGTTTGCTCAGATTTCTTTTGCTGATGAGGTTGCTTTGAGCTATTTGACTCAGCCCAACCAGACTAATGCTTGGTGTTGAATAATAACACTAGAACCATTATTATTTTTTTTTTTTCTGGAGAACAACATGACTGATGTTAAAGTTCTCTGATACATAGGTCATATATATATACACACACATACCTGTCACTTTTCTTAGTAATGTAAACTTATTAATATAAATAAAGACATAGCTAAGAGGTGTCCAGATAATGGAGTTCCAGACAGGAAAAAAGTAAAAAGGATTTTTGTTTTAAATGCACTAATACCTGCTTAGAAAACCTACTCTTTAGATTCAGGCAAACAAGAAGTAACAAGCTGCCTTTCCATGGAGGCCCAGACAAAAGCCACCCACCACTGTCTCTAAACATTTGCAACTTTTGCTTGATTCACCATCCAATCTCTTCCATTTTATGAGCTCTCCACTCATTTACTAGATGGCTAAAGAAGTCCAGCTTTTTCTGGTCCCTGATAAATAAAGTTTTGTTTCCTGATACAGAGCCATGGCCTGAACTTGGAGATTGCTGACCCAGTCCACATGAGCTCAGGATTGCACCAAAAAGATTTAAGAAACAGTAATTTTCTCAGAGGGCCTAACCCACTGAAGGTTAGATAACCCACTCTGCAGGCACTGCAATCTGTGCTCCAAAGTCTCAAAAGACAGTAGGGCTCTAAAAAAATTGAGATTTATGGAGTTACATGCTGTGCTGCCTATTGACTGATGTAGAAAACCAAGACTATGAAGCAAAAGGAAGTTGTATGGTATGCCACAACTGAAAATAAATATAACTGCTGAAATTAACTGTGCATTGATAAGGGCAACATTTATCAGTTTAGCCGTGAGATTCAACAGGTTTGTTCCTAAATGATCTCAGTTCATTCCTGTTACTGTTGAGTAAATCATTCTGAGATATTATGTTGTGCTGAAGAAACCTCCATTTCTGATACGGAAAAAGGAAAACAGCTTTTTGTTTCACTGAAAAGAAATATAATGCTCCAGCAGTCAGACACCTATCAATTAGTTTTGTTTTATGCATCGAGTAATTATTTGTTCCATTTCTGAAAATAATATCTAATTTAAACTGAAGAGACTAGTATGATCTCAGTAGAGGCATTTGCCCTCAGAAGGCAGGCTGCAGTAATTTACTGCTTGTTAGAGCAGATTATATCAACTCTTAACACATAGGCTAAAATTTCAGTGTTGTAAAGGCTCAGGCCCATGCTTTACATGTTATTCATAACCTTTTGGATTAGGGTCCCAGGTCTGCAATTTGCCAGAATGTAGCTTTACTTGTATTTCTTTAAAACACACAACATGGGAATTTGTACTCCCATATTTACAATAATACACTAAAACTTCAGTATAAGAAATCTTTTTTTGTTAATGAAACCAAAAAGACATCACAGAACAACACAAGACAGTGTTCAAAAACATAAAAAAAGGAGTGTATATGACAAGAACAACTCTGGAAACTAAATTTGTAAATTAGCTAGCACGTGCCATCACACTTCATTAAAGAATATCAAGACCACTCTGCACCTTTGTTCTTTTTATGTCTTGGGAAGAATATAGGAAGAAAGTTGAGACCAGATTTAATTATCACTTTTTCATGTTAAAACTGATTAGCATTTGCACATTCTCATATAGATTCTGTTTTGTAACCGAGACATTTGAGATATGATAACATCCTGGAGGTTGAAGTGGCTTTAAACTAGTCTAAGTGAAAACTAAATGAGAATTGCCTCTCTTCTAGTATAAGCTGTTGGCAGTAATAGGCTGGGAAATTGGTAATTCAAATTATTAAACCATATCTACGTTGGTATTCATTTGGAACTTAACATTTGAAAAATACCAGTGAATAGTAACTGTGGGTGAATGATGAGGGTTTTTAAAGCACTGTATTTCTCAGTAGTGAGGAAGTAGTCCTGAATTCATCATTCATTCATTAATCTATCTTAGAGCTTGCCAGGGAGCAGCAAGGGCAGGGCGGCTCTGCAAGGGGAGGTGAGCCCAGAGCTGCGGGTGGCAGCAAGGCAGGCAGGGCAGAGACCTACAGTCAAGGGCCCAGGCCCCCAGTACAGCAACAGGAGGAGCAGAGCAGGTCCGGTGACAGTATCCTGGGCCACACAGTGGTCTTGATCACCAGACAAGTCCACAGTGAATGGGGCAGCTCTGAGGTTCAGCCAGAAGGCAAGCTGGCAGGTCAGGGCTAGAGTGCAAGGCAGAAGGACTGAGGGCCCTTGAGGGTCCCTGACTGACCGCCAGGGCCTCAGCCCAAATGCAGCTCCCGAGCCCTGGGGTAGGCCCCAGATGAGGCTTGTCGTGGTTCTTCCTCACACAGCTCTTCCTCACACAGCTCCTTCCCAGCAGCCAGACCCAAGGTCACAGCCACACCATGCCAGAGCCAGCTTTGAGCACCCACAGCTGAACACTGGATGGGGAAGCGGCTGCAGAGCCTGTTGGTGCACCCAGGGCCCTGACAGAGCTCTCCTCAGTCCCACAAAATCGCTTGCATGTTTGGACCCAGACATCAGCTGGTCAACGAGAAGATTTAGACTGTTTGGACTAGGAGGAGGCACAGTGGGAACTGTATCAGCAGTATCAGCAGTCAGGGCTTGTGTCAAATGCCATCCTTCTGGGCTTACCTGCCTTCTTGAGAGCTAGAAAAAGACACATCCCTCCATTTGGGTTTCATGTTCAGAGGATGAGCATACAAATGCTTTCTTTCAAAACTGAAGCAGGCCTCATTATATGTCTTTCAGAGACAGAGCTGGGTAGTTTAGCTCCTGTCAGAGACAGAGATGCTTCTAGGCCTGCTCAGACACACAACATCGATGCGTCTAGAACAGCAGCACTGAAGAAGGAGGCATTTCTGAGCACTAGGGAAGCTGAGGACGAATTTTGAAGATCATAGATTTGCATTTGTATTTAAGAGCCTAAATGTCATCTCAATCCCATGTGAGTCCCTATTTAGATACCTAAATCATTTGGTGAATCAGAACAGTTTGACACAGACCCATAGGATAATGGGACATTGCACGAGGAATTCTTTGGGAAGCTAGTTTGCACTTTTACTTAAAGGTAACCAGCCAGAGAGTCCTGAGACAACTTAGGTTCATGAGCTGTTCAAATGTGGCTCCCAAGGTGGCGTTACGTCACATGACTGGAAGCAGGGTGCTACTGTGCTCTATCAGGCAATACGAATTCCTGATTTGAAAGGAAGCAGTCGAGCAGGAGCTGCTGAAGCTGCTGGTGTGAGGTCACTCTTGGATCCTTATCATGGGAAGATCGTGCCCTCTGGGAGTGTGTGATTGCAGTAAGGGGTCTATTGCAGCATGCACTGAAGTTTGATCCCCCATTTGTGAGGCGCTGAAACTTGCTGGAGTATGACTTTCTTCTCTTCCTACAAAGCCCAAGGTTGGAAAAAGGGACAACAGATGTCCATATGGGTTTTACACAGATCTGGAGGCTGGAAGATGGCTGAGGCATGCCCTTGGAGCTCAGAAGTGCCCTCTGATCCCCGGGTTAAGAGTCATCCCCTATCTCGGAATCGCTCTGAGAACTCCTTTTGCTCCAGGGTCTCTAAGATGAGTAGCACATGTCTTTTTGTACCTGGCCATAGGACATGAGTATGCAGAAGGCTGGCCATCTCTCCTTCATGTGTTTGCAAAGAAAGTGAAGGGTGTTTCTATGTGGCATTCCTACTGACTAGAAACACCTGCTGAATTGGAGGCTAAACCTGTCGAAAAAAATAAATGTTATTTTAAATGATTACAGTTCTCAATTTCTTCTCCTAATAACTCAATGATAGACTTCTCCTAATAACTCAATGGTAGCAAAGAAATCCAAAA
Organism: Dromaius novaehollandiae; assembly: GCF_036370855.1. Classification (NCBI taxonomy): domain Eukaryota; kingdom Metazoa; phylum Chordata; class Aves; order Casuariiformes; family Dromaiidae; genus Dromaius; species Dromaius novaehollandiae. Next base: position 191,190,387 of record NC_088098.1, read on the forward strand.
TATAGCTGACAAACTTGTTGGCTGGACTTAGCTAATAACCTGTAGTGAGCCAAATAGTAGAAAGTTGTCTGCAAGCTTTTTAATGGGAGCTGCCATCTGGTACAGCCTGGACAGCAGAGCCAGTAAAGGGGAGGATTTCAAAGTTACATTAGTTTGGTATGTTTGTGAGAAAAAGTGTTTGGGAAGAGCCCTTTCTGTTGCTACATGGCTTCTCCAGAAGATGAATTGCTGCTGTGACTTCTCTTAAGCTACTGCAAGTTATATTCAACTGCACCAGTTAGGTAACTCAAGGCTGTGAAAGCAATAATTCACATTGCTATGTTAATGAATGCTGTACATTAAGTCACAGCAATCAGTGTATTTCTGATTCATTTTATTGTACCATACCTACAGAGATGTGAAAAAGCATAAAAGCATAAAAGTACTGTGAAAATACTTTTGAGTACTCAATAAAAGGGAGGAGGATAATAATAATTACTCTGGAACACAGGCTCTGCTTCTGCATGGGGAAATGCAAGTTATACATAATAAGAAAAAGTACCAATGTTTTTATTTGGTAGGCATATAGGACAGCTAAACTGCGAGTTTACTGGTAACCTAGGGATTAGAACATACAGCTGGAAGAGGAGAGAAGCAAGTTCATACCTATCTGCTCTTTGGAACAGGGATCTGAACATGTTTCCTACAAGATTGTTCTATATGTTGCACTGTGTGTGTGCAGAAAAACCTCTTTCTACATCTCTTGTTGAAGCTGTTCTGTTTGGTGTAAAATACCTGCATATGCATTGGGTAAAAAGAAAATGATCTTTGGGTGAGCTGTCTGAAGTGGCTAAGAAGAAACAGATGGGATCTCCTGTAGTACTGAGTCCTGCATCCTGGCATCAGAAGTAACCATTGAAACCATTTATGAAAGTGATTCAGACCCTTTCATAAACCAGAATCAAGCTTCATTCACATAAACCACTACTTGTTCGAACTTTTCGTAACAGAAGGAAGACAAGCAACCCCGGGTCCAGGCCCCAAGCCAGTGCAGTTTTACTACAGCTGCTTTCACAGAAGAAATGAAATGACATTCCTATCTGAAGACAGCTTTATTCTTGGTATTTTATTGTGGTGCATTATAGACATATGGTTCATATAGACAACTTCCTGTTGCAAATCAGGAGGTGGAAATGGGCATGTCTGTCTTCTTGGTTCTTTGCAAGATACCGATCTGGTCTCATAGTTACTATACTAATCTCTAGGTGAGGGTTCAGTGTTATGAATGGCCGAGAATCTCAAGAGAAAGCCAGTGCCTTCCTTCATCTGAGGGTTAGACGTCCCTTTCAGCATTTCACAGTGGCCAGTTAAGATGGCTGCCTGCTCATCCAGGTTTCCATGAATCCTATGTTCAGCTCTCCTGACATAACAGAAGAATATGGAAGCTAGGGGCAACAAATTGGCTTGTGGCATCTGAGTTGTATGTGCCTGGGCATAACTGCATGAAGAAGATGTTGAGCATCAAGGGCTGGGACAGAAGCTGCTGCATTCATCTATGACTGATCTATCTGAAATAGATGTTGGAATCCTGGGTCAAAATCACCTTTGCAGATTTAACTTCAAGCTTACTCATTCACAGAAAATTAGTACTAAATCCTCCTGTTTTTGAAATGGCACTCCATCTTCCACTGATTTAATATTATTTGTTTTCAGGAAATATCTTCATGCTCAGTATCAGCATTATTTTTCAAACACTAATAAAATCTAACATAAACTCCTAAACCCTAAATATCTATGTAAATAGTGTCTTTCAGATTTAAAATCTGTTTGTTCCCCTGAGGCTTTGTTCTGTCTGCAAATGCAAATCCTGCCAATTTTATCTGGGGATATGGCCTTCACATTTATTGGCAATTTCACAGCTTTCTTGAGTAGAGAAGACTTGTGCATATTCTCCGTAGTCTGATATTGTGCATGTAGAGATTGTGCATGATTTGGGCAATGATAGCAGCCTTGTTTTCATCCCAGTGGCGGCTTTGCTCTTATTAGAGTTTGTACTTAGGGCTCAATTCTACATTAATTTCAGATGCAGAATAATAATCTGTGGATATAGGAGACTCCAGTGATGTCATCTGACCTCAGTAAGATCCATGAATGGTTTCATTGAGAAAAGAGTTAAAGGAGACGAGGTTTTCTAGCATGAATCAAAATTTGACAATCTACTTTTTACATGTTCTACACAAGGTTTATCTAAAAAGGCTAGATTTTCAAACAGGAGGGAGAAAGACTGCTTAAGACCTCTTGAAAGAAGTCTTTGAAAATCTTGGCAGACTTGGAAATATGAGAAGTAAAAGGGAAGACAAATCTTAAAACAGCATAGACAAACGTAACAGCAACAATGTCTTCCTTTTTCCTTATAATTGCTTTTACTAGCATATTAAATTTAAACCAGAATCACTTTAAAATGCATCTAAATGCCAACAGAACAAAATGTTTACTACTAGATGAATATTGCAAAAGACCCATGTTTTAAAAGCTGCTTTCTAAAAAGAAAAATGTTCACTTTCATCTAAATACAGTCACAGTGTGAAAAGGGAGCATTAACAGATCTCTGTACCTTCTAGATTAACAATATACTTTTAAAAACTAGTCCTACTGAACTCAGCCCAGGATTTTAAACATTATTGACTGTTGCACCTATTTTCTCACATTATCTTTTGTAGGTCCTAGTTACACTTTCTACTGCTGTAGGTCCCAGTTACACTTTCTGCTGCTATCAAACTTTTTGATTAATAGTCAGAAATCCTCAGCCTCCTCTGCCACTCAGTTTTACTCTGACTTGTAAAAACATTTCCCAGAATTATTCTGCTCTGAAGTCTCTAGTCTCAGGTGCCCAGGATTTCTGAAGGCTGGTTTTACCAGTAAAGAGAAGCAAAGAAGTCCCTCAGCCTTTTCCATGTCCTTTGTCACCAGGTTACCTGACCCATTCGGCAGTGGGCCCACTTTTTCCCCAGTCTTCCTTTTGCTGCTGATACACGTGTAGAAGCTCTTTTCGTTGCCTTTCATGTGACTTGCCAGATGCAACTCCAGATGCGGTTTGACTTTCCTGACCCTACCCCTGCATGCTTGGACAGAGTGTCTATATTTCTCCGATGTAGCCTGACCAGTTCCCTGTTGGCTAGTTACAGGCAGCTTCTTGCACAGCATGTTGATGCTTCTGATCCCATTCAGAGGGACCTGCTTCTCCTAGTATATCAATCTCTCCCTTTATCTGTGATATCTAACAGGAGGTCCTCTTGATTCAAGGGTGAAGAATACAGTTCAGTCATCTACCTTTAGGCACTGACAATGTAAATGTCTACATCTTAACCACATATCTCAGAATTTCTTTGAAGTCAAAGGAAAGAATGAGCTGCCTCCCATTTTAAGGTATATAGCTATAACATACCAGATGAACTGAGCTATGGACATGCCTGCTTCTCTCCACTGACTGCACAGAGTCTAGATGACCTCTTCAAATACAGACCTGTACATCGTAGACATCTGAAGTTAGATAAGATGAACAAATAGGTAAATATTGCAGTATATAAAGATGAACATAGATGGCTGGATGGAGACAGACAAAAACTAGAGAAGCAGGTTGTTAAGGCAACATGTATAATTTTCATTCCCAGAATTTGAACACAGGCTTTTGATATCCTAATGAGACAACATGCTTTTCTGAAAATCCCACCATATGCACTGAAGAGTGACCATATACTGACAGAATTCAAATGCCATCTTGGCCTAATGGCAAGAACCTGAATCTAATGAAAAAATCCCAACCAGCTTTTAAAGGAGCAGATTTATGCTGATTTATGCTTTTTCTTTTGAAAATTCCTGATTCCTGCTGATAATTTATCAACGTCAGGTATAAGTAAAGATGCTTTTTTCTTTTGTGCTGGCAGATTAATACCTCTTCTCAATGGGAAAAGAATGAGAGTTACTGATTTTTCTTCTTCCAAGATAAAGTATATTTAGCTTTAATCCATCCTTTCTGGTGAATATGAGAAATGCTTCTTTGCAACCCAGGAAAATCTGATTTTTCACTAGTTTTGTCAGCAGTGTGAATTTTGTTCACTCAGCTGTGGTTAGGAAGACAGATTAGTCAAATTGCTTTAGTGCATAATATATATGAATTAAAGATCACCTGAGGTAGTGGATCCTAAGTAAACAATATGCATAACTATCATTACTTTGTAATGTTTACTGGAAAAAAAATACTCATAATGAAGTACTTATTGTTTAAAACTGACTGAATTTGACATGAATTTTAATTGCACTACTATCAACTGTAGTTGGAATGACTGATGTCTGTCAGTACTGGCTTCATCATAATATAACTGTAAGGAAGTCAAACAGATGGTATTGTATTGTGAGGCTATTGCAGATAAGTGGTTAATTAGGAAAGATAAATGTGTCTCAAACATTGTTTTTTTATGTATTTATATCTTACAAAGATTAATACATTTTAAAATGTAGTTGATCACTTGCTGTTTAAAATTAAAGCTCACACAGAACCAATGACAGTTCAGATTTCTGCACAGTCCACTTAGAAATGGGTCCAACTGCTATTGGAGTCAGTGGTGAAACATTTACTGAGTGCACCGAGAGATAAATCTATGCCTTTTAAGGAACAGTTTCAACTGTTGTACATTTCTCCTAAGATACCAAACTTAGCACAGACAGTAATCTCCATGCCAATATATCTTTCAGAAGAACAATGCAAATCCTTCTTTTCCTTTTTTAATTAAGAGAAAATGACCAGCACTATGAATGTGCATGTATAATCCATGTTAAGATGAATAAAAATGTTATTTTTTCAAAGAAAGAGAGAACTAAAATTCTTAAGTATGTTATGACTTTGTAAAATATTAATGTATTTCAAATTGAAATATATGAAAATTAATTCCTCTTTTGAAGTGAATAGCAAGGTTTTTCTTGTTCTTTTTTTAATAAAAACAGAACTGTTGCAGATCTTAAATCCTTATCTAAATATATAGCTGTACAAACTTACAAAGAAATATATTTAGAATGTTATCTGAAAGAGCTTTCTTGTGTTCTTCCCTAGAACCATATATTTTCAGGCAAAATTACTGTTATTTTAGATTAAGGAAAACAAGACAAAAGTGTCTATGACAGCCAGTTAGAGACAACAGCATGTGCCTTCTTTTTGATTCTGACTCACAAAATTACAGGAGGCACATTCTGCAAACATTATAGAATGGAGTAAGTCTATAATGAAATCTTAGCAGCCCCTCTGTGTAGCAAAGGTCTCAAGCTCAGAGAAAGCAGGGAGATCTGAACGCAAGACTAACCCTCCACTCCGTAAAAATCCCCGTTTGTAGAACTGGGACTGGCAATGCACATCAAGGCACAGCTCACAGAGATGGCACCAGTCTGCCTCTCTCAAGGGGGCTGTCATAGAGGAGCTGGGAGTTCGTATGTGACAGAGGAACCCACAGAACATCTGCTAGGACAGGAATAAGCATCTCTGGACTAAACCAAAATAAAATAAGTGAATTCCTCTTCATTGTGTTCTAGCCTAAAAGTACACGACAGTCTAATCAGGCACTGGATATAGTATCTGTTTTGCACTACGTTCTCCCACATCTCATTTTCATGTCTTTTCTTACTGTTTTCAACTTCTCTAAGCTGAGAGCCATCTTCTGCAAAGGCCACCATGGCTGAGCTTCAGGGAGAAGTGGGAATGCCTCTCTGCTATGCGCTGTCTTTGCTGAGAAGCATGTTCAGCCCTACATCTGTGTTGTTAAAATGCAAGAATGGCATTTTCAGTTTGTTTTCTATGCTTCCTCTCAGGAGTTTGAGTTGAGGTTTTGCCTTTTGTGGGAAACAAAGTTGACAGGGCCAGGTCTGATGGGGACCTGGCTCCATCCTGGTGCCCTGACTACAGTGTGAGCGTGAACTCATGTAAGACGACTGGATCTCTTGCCCTTTCCTATTCTGGGTCAAATCTCACAGTTCACCACTTCTTTGACAGAGGCCAGTGTCCTCCATTAACCATTTATCATCTGGAGGCTGGATGGGGCCAGGGTCCTTATAGTTGGAGAAGCCCTTTCTTTATGATAAGCAATAGATCAGCCAACTTTTTGAAATAAAATATTTTTTAAGAGTTAAAATAAAACAGGTGAGAATAAATAAATTTTAAAACAAACTGCCAGTACACATTTATTTTAGCTGTAAGGTAAGGGGACTAGCTGGAGGATATTTAGGTCCTGTCTGGACCACATGCCCTGGATTTGATTCTCTCACTCCAGATAAAAAAAAAAAAAAAAAAAAAAAAAAAAAAAAAAAGATCTAATCACTAATACAAAAAATGTTCAAATATTATCTCAGCAAAGATGCAAATGTGCATGGCTGTCTTGCTACAGGGCTGTGTTATGCCATATTGGCTACAGTACTGGCCTGCTATAGTGTATCATATGTAACATGATTTTAAAATTAAATGAGATGCATTGGATTTGACCTGAAATTCATTAAATAATCTTTATTAATTTTTTTAAAGAAAAAAGATGGGTCTCTACATGTTACTGTTTTCTAATTATATTAATTACTGAGACTGAAGTGCTTAAGAAAAATGCATGTTGGAAATTTTTCCCAAAATGGATTACCCTTAATTCAAGTAAACATACTGAATAGCAAATGTGCTGCAATTACAGTATGAAGCACATTTGATACTACACCTGTGTTGCAATATCAATGTCTAATTAAGTACGATTCTAAGAGTTGCTGGACCTCTTTGGTTCCATGAAAGCCCTGTAATTGCTTAAGCACATGATGAACTTTAATCCTATCCTTATTCAGCAAAACTTTTGCATCTGCAATGCTAGATGCTAGCCTATAGGGGCTGTTATCTGAAGTCTAATCAGTTTTGCTCCCACAAGACCACTCCTGAAGTGAGTAAGAAGGAATGATATGAGACCTGAAAGCTGGGCATGATCTCACTGGGGACATTTCGACATTCACCAGGAAAAAAATGGGAGTTCATAGTCTGGCCCTTAAATGAATACTTCCTGTTCCCATTTTCCCGTATGTTAAATCAGGAAGATATTAGGGTGAATTAGACCAGTGGTCTGCCCCTATAACATATACATCTCCACAGTTCTTTGCCCCAAGGAAAAAGGAAATTTGTTTGTTACAGCAAATCATTTTTTTAATCAACTTGAATCCATTGTGAAAAACATTTTTTATTATGTAGAAACCAACAGAGACTTTGAAATGAAATGATTCACTCCTTCTCTTGAAGTTTTCTGACATTCACAGCAATATGACTTTTGGCTAATACTGAAAATGTCCTTTTTTGATGTCTTTTCTACTAATAGCAACCCATGTTCCGCTTGTGCATTTAATATTTTGAGAGCTTGGTTTCAGAACCTTTTATCTTGGAATATATTTAATTAGAGAGCTACTTTAGGCTGGCTGCTTGATCTTTCCTGCAAACAAAGGTTTCAAGTCTTTTAAATAATATGTCCATTTCATGAGCACAGTCATTATCAGAACAGTCCAACAGAGTGTGCTCATGTACTGTGAGAGCTGAAGCTGTGTATAGTTAAAGGATGTTTTTGGTATCTGAAGCTGATCCTCCTATTTAAAATAATTTAGCACAGAAGCTCCTTTCCCTGACAAGTTTTACAATGATATAGAAGAAACAAGCATCTTCTTACCTCACTAAATGGAGGAAGAGGGGGAATTCTAGATGAGAACAGTAGGAGTAAAATATTCATATAGAAAGTCAGGATTTAAGAGATGGAAGCAAGGGATCCACTAAGCTCTTTCTGTGTTGGTGAAAGTGCTGAGCTATGTCCTGGTGGTGAACTCCACAGCCAGCTTGTGCATGTCTCTATATTTGCAGAGAAGTAATCTGACGTGAGTCTGTAGGGCCTGCAAGAGGCTTGCTGAGCGCTGGGCTCATCCAGATCGCTCCTGTTGTGGCATCCTTGCAAAAAGGAATACCAGCAACTTGTAATTCCTTACTAGGTAATTTTGATGGACAAACACCGCAATGGTGAGGAGTGCAAAGGTGGTTGCAGTCTGGATCGTTTTTGCCAAGGAGAACTGTATTTGCATAAGTGTGGGATGGTTTTCCAAAGATCACAGCTGATTTTCAGCACTAAAGGCAGCACAAATTGGTGCAAATGTACAAACTCTTCACGCCAGGTTGCTAGATAGTGGCATTAGGCCCCCTTTTTCAGTTGACATTAACCTAGTTTTAAGTGATCATGAGCTCTAGGCATTGTGTCCCTCAGTGCTGCCATGCAGAAAGGCAGGCCATGGAGAACAAGGACTACAGTGTCCATGACTCCATCCTTTACTTCTGGAAGCTGTGAGTAGTGCATAGGAGCTACTTCTGTCCCTGCTGATGCTTTAGCTAAAGCTACTCTTCTGCTTGGAAGGGACTATTTCCAAACTCCTGTTTTAATCTCCATCACTCTTAATGATGGAGAGGAAAAAAGGCTACCCAGATGAACATGTCTTTTATTAGAAGAAGATAAAGGCACAGCTGAGCCTGTGATTCCAATGCCAAGTTTCAACACGCATACAGGCACATATCTCCAACTTCCAGAGCAGAACTTCTGCTATCCCCAAGCCTGTATTTAGAATAATGCATGAAACAGACAAGAAAAATACTTACATGTGAAATTTTAAATTCTCAGATCTCATTTATTCCTCATAAACAGAATTTTCATTTTCTTATTGTGTTTGAAATTGGTAAAACCATGTTTTTATAGCTCATTTTCCTCTGGAATCCTGGCTAAACCAAAGCACATAACAACTCTTTATGTCCAGTGCTGTAATGTTTGCAATTATAGTACCATGAGTAATGTTATGGTAAGCTATCAGTTTCCAACATGGGATGATTTCTTTACACTATTTACAACTCATCTACTCCAGGCAGAAGTGAAAAAGAAAGTATGATGTTTCATGCACAGAAACATTCATTTTTAATACTTAGAGAAAAATTATCAGCATCGTATCTAATTGGTAAAGATAAGTTGACATAAACATTTGACCTCCAGCTGTTCAAGAAATAAAAGCACTAAAGAACTAATGGACAAGGTATTAATGCTAAATATCCAAACCTATGACTACGCTAGTGATTCTTAGTTCATTCTATGATACAGGAGGTGAAATACAGATGTTCCAGCGGAGTCTAGTCTTCTTGTAGAGCCAAGGTGTAACTGATAAATAGTAACAGTACTCCTTTAATGTTACAGGATCAGCTCACTCCTAGCTCTGCTCTGTTGCAGCGCAGCAGGGAAAAGCACAGCTGCAAAATGAATGAGATGGAGCTACACAGTCACATCACATGACAGAGAAAAGCCTGCACTACAAGTCAGTATGAACAGGAAATTGTTGATACCACTCACTTATTCCTTCTAAAGAATCTTCTTCTATTAGAGTTGGAGCTATTTCACATCATTAAAATATCCCATTCTGTTTATAGCCACTCTTCAAAATCCTGACACTGAAATCTGCTCTCTGAATAAAAATAATAAAATAAAGGTCTACTCAATACGGGCCAGTAATACAGTATATTTTGATATGATGCTTCACACATCTGGAGACACAAGGCCTGAATATTTTATACAGGAAAATGTGGGCATACATATTTGAAAGCCAGGAAGTGTTACACTTCCTGGGACACACTTTAGGGGTAAAGTCACAGAACTGAGACTTTCTTTGCTACCTCAACCTTTGCAGTTGTGTTGCGTGAAATCATAACTCAGTCACAGAGAAAGGGATTATCATCTGATGTCAAACTAATTCACATTTCTTAAGTTGGGTCTCTTAGCCCATAGCAAATGCAAGGGGCTTAGATGAATGAAAGTTCATGAAATAGCTCAGAGAGCCCAGTTTGTGGAACACTGATATGCAGCAAATCCTTCAAGGAAATAATTTATTCCATGCCTCAAAGCACCACCTCTAGAATAAGGATACTACTGTAGTTCTGAAAGTTGTTACATGGATAAAGTTCATTATTGATTCAATCAGCAGTCATTTTGTTACTGTCATTAATATCATAGTGCTATGAACTTAGTCACTTAGATGGATACTGGCTACTTTATAGTACCATGCTGTTTAATACTGCTTAATAAAAATGTAGTACTATTTAATAAAACCAGATTTGAGAGGAACTGGGCACCAAGATCTGAAAAAGTAATCCCAAAATTTCACCAGTTAGTAACTGCTCGATTCTGCCTAAACATATACAGACCTGTTCTGTTTAGCCTGAAAAAATCCCTAAAGACCTAAATTTATGTGTTTGTGCAGAAGTAATTTGTGTCCCAAGCTCCTGCCAGTGCTCTTTTGCAATGCAGCAATTAAACTGTGCTTACCTCCCTAAAGGTGTGCTCTCCTCCTAGGGGAGGAGGAGAAAGTATGCTCTGAGCATGTCTAAGGCATTTGGGTGAACTCAGCTCAACAGAAAGAAAGAAAGACATCAAATCATTTTCATTCCAAAACAAAACCAGAAGAAGAAAAAGGAGGTGACATATTTGTCCCTGCACTGTAGACAAACAGTTCTCTCTCTCTCTCTTTTGCTAGCAAACGGCTTGCAGCATTCAGTGATGGGGGGATGTTCAGCACCTGTTTAAATCCTTTCTGGGACCCCCTTATGCACACCACGTAAGGCTCAAAGGGCACTCTTCAGAGGGTTAGCCTGCTCCGCCTTTCTCTTCCACAGTCACAGTCTTTCTTCCCTGCTTGAGGTGTTAGGCCACTTTCCTGATTTTCAATTTGGTAAAGCTGAGCAATTTATAGTAACTGAAAATGATGTTCAAGAGCTTACAGAATATGTTCTAGCGCAAGTTCATATAGGACTTTGGGAGATCTTGCTACCTGATGTGGTTAATTTCTGAATTCACCAGCATTAAAAACAAACTGGTGCTATAAATATTACCATTCTGCATCAATTATCATCAAATGTCTTTAGACATTCCTTGCTATAAATGAGAACAGACATGCCTGGCATAGTAATAGCATAAATGTCTTTGCAGAAAAACTAAATCCTGTGAACACTGAAAGTGATTTTGTCAAACTTTATTTGAAAATCTCTCGTCCTACCCCTACAAGAACATACCTGACATACACGTACCCTTATGATTATAAGAACATACTGGAACAAATACCTCTCTCAGTCTGTAAGTGTTCGATTTCTTGTCAGCACAGCTTCTAATTCAGCTTACATTTTTAAAAGGAACAGTGATTTGATATGTATTGGTGTTTGCCTAGTTGTAGATATTTTTGAAAAGCAAGACACTCAGAAGCTGCTTCAGAAAACCAGTTCAAAAAAGGAAAAGGCCTTGCAAATGGCCTATGGCTTTTGAAGATACACACCTTTTACTGTTATAGTTCATTCAAGTCTCATTCTCAGTGATGAGCAGACTTCAATATTTTGAACTAAGGGTTAAAAACTATAAGGGAGATGGTTTGCTAGAAACATAGCTTCCTATACATACGTACACATTCAGGGATGAAATAAAAATAAGCAAAACCCATGAAGCACAATTTCCTAGGATTTGCATCTTAAGGTTGCATTCCTGTGTGGCTTCTCTAACAATAGGAATTCAGCAAATGCCAGATTCATGCAGTCAGATGTTTAATTTCCCAACTGTTGGGGGTTTTTTAATAATTGTATTTTAACTTTGTGCAGTCTCAACAAACAGGAAAACATTGTGTAACAGTAACATTTAGTCAGTCATAAGTTTTGCAAATGGAAGCATTTTCTAGTTCTGTAACCAGACAGAGCTTGAACTGGCCTGTTGCCATTGTCGTCACTGCTACCGAGTAATAGATGGAACACTTTCAGCTCCAATAGCTTAGTCTTGAGGATTAATTTGTAATGCAGGCTGCTAACCTGTTTGACTTGTGAAGCAGCTGGTCTGTTCAGGACCAGATCCTGCCTGACCCATTTGTCTGGCAATATGAAAAAGAAGAGCAGATTGTGCCACAGCTGGATCAACAATCAAGAAACTCTCCAGTTTCTCACTAGAAACAACAATGGTGCAAGGGAAGGAGAGGGCTTTTGCCTTCGTTGGTCTGATAAATGAGAACTCTTATTTAGACATCTGGGACAATTGCTTCCAAAATTAAGATGCTCAAAATAGTAGTCATTTGTCTAAGATCAGTTCTTTCTTTAATATTTTATTCAATATTGGCAGTGTTTCTGAAATTCTTTGTTCAAATACTGAGAAAATTCAGTTCTCAGTAAAATATTCAAAAATTAGTACTGCCAAAAAAGTGTTTAGAATTCATTTTCAGGAAAATTTTTAAGAAAATGTGGCCTGAAGCTGAAAATGAAAACCAAATATTGCATATGTAAGTATTGTATATGTAAGGATGGGTTCTTCAAAGACACAGGATACAGAAAAATGCAAGAGAGGGATTTATTTGCCCACTGAAGGTCAAATAAAACTGAATTGAAATAAAGGAAATGAAGTCTTCAGAGAGCTTGGCAAACACACAGAAAATATCTGTGCTCCTGTAAGATCATACAAAATATATCAAAGGGCAACTATTACTCTCTGAGAGAGACAGGCAGTCTGAATTGGTAATAATTATCGATTAAGAATCTCAGTCTTACTAATCAGTAAGACTCTGGAAGCCATAAAACATACAGTATCTTTTATCTATTTGTAGTAAATATGATTAGATCCTATTCTGTGAGCACTGCAGAAGTTTGCATCTGCATGAGTTGTAAAGGAAAGTTCTACTTAAAAATGAGATAAACTGAAAAGCTTTTTAATTTCAATTTCGTTTTGCAAAGGCTTGTTGCCAAAATGCTTCTCTCACTCTTGCTCAGCCGTTGGTGGGCAATTTATTTCAGACTCTTCCATCTTCTGTGAAAGGAATCTTCATGCCAGCTGTTTCCCTAGCTAGTTTTAATTCTTCCCCATTTCTGTGAAAGGAATGATAGAAAGAAATGCTTCCTTCTGGATTTAACCAAAGCCCCATGTACTTCTCTGAGGCGCAGAGGATCCCACACATTGAGGATGGCCAAACATGTTGGAAGGGGCAGACGCATGGCAGCATATCTGTCCCATTGTAGTTGCTTCTCTGTGACTGCACATGTGAGTCCACATAATTAGAAAAGAAGAGAGGCAGAATAGAGGAATAACATCTTATTTTGCATTTTTCCAAAATCTAGGAGCCAGAATGCATAAGTACTGTATGTTATTGCTATTGTCATCATTAGTACCTCTGCCCACAAAGCTAGAGTTTGAGGAGATGGCTGGTAGCTGGTCTTACAACTAATCTGGCCCCAACTTTCTGTTCATGTTAGAGATCTAACAGGATTACTGAGACACGTCTTTATTTGTGAGGATGAACACAGAAATGGTACTCTACCAGTTTCATGGGATACTGAAAAATCTGCCCCCCCCCCCAGATACAGATTACTTCTTCACCACCAGCCCTTGAAAAAGCAATATTAAGGTCTTGGATAGGAATACCGCCTTGTCCTATTGGTCATAGTTACATGGCACTGCTGTAAGGGCAGTTGGGTAGATATTGTCTCCCAGACTTGGCTAGTGTCTTTGAATGTTCACAAAAGTATGGAAACACACCAAGATCTACAAGCTCAGCTACCCAGGAGCATGGCCAGCAGGTGACTGTGAGGACAGAGAGCAAAAATAGCCTGGCCAACAGTGTAGAGCTTGGCAGTTAGTCCAAAGCAATTTTATCTGCATCAAAATGATTTAGCAGAAATTCATAAATATATACAGAATACATGCCCATCTGTATTCTGGAAATCAAAACTAAAAGAGCAGAAAAATAACCAAGAATTACTGTGAGATAACTTATCCTGAAAATCCTGTTTGGATCCCATTCCCCTGATGTCCAAGTCTGAGAAATGCTCGTTCACTCCAAGGTTCCCTTTTAAAATAACCCAGCTATGTTGGTCCAGAATAAAAGCTGAGTGTGGCCCTAAGGATACCTTTTTTCCTGATCACCTCCAGAAAGCAATATGGGTAAGACTGCACCAGTGTCAGGACCCTGAGGGCACTAACGTGGCTCACTGTCCCTGCCCACCTCCCCTAGGGCTTCCCCCTACCCTGCCGAGGCCCAGGACCCAATTTCAGCCCAGCTTGCAGCTGTCAGTCCCTGCCCCAGAGAAACCGCAGCAGCGCTGGTCTCCAGCCATGGGCCCTGCCGATCCTGTCTGTCTCCACTGCAGTTCCCAATGCCTGGGGCTGCCCCCGGCTGCCCCTAGCTGCCCAGATCCCTCATGGGGTGGCAGGACAGGCCCTGACTGGTGAGGTTGTGCCCTGCCAGCCCTTGCTGCGCCTGGAAAACCAGGCTTGGCGCTCCTTGCCCTGCAGAGTCTTCTGACATTGTCCCATAAGTCTTGGCCTCCAGAAACACCCACACATGCTGTCATGACATGCACCAGGGTATTGCATCAGGAATCATCTACTTTGTGCTATAAAAATGCCACCTAGACAAGCTGCAGCATATCCCTTATATTATATAAGATGTTCTGAACAAAACACATGCACATAAATAGCTATATCTTAAGGCCAGGGAGCACCAGATGAGTCCAGTGGATGCCTGAAGCCAAGTCTTTTATAGAGTGCACAAGGCCACTTTACTCCTGAAGGGAGAGTCATCCACATCACTTAATACTATGCCCAGTAATCACTTATTAAAGTGTATTTATTTAGCCTCATGCATATAACCATGAAGTCTTGCACCCTGTCTCTTCACTTGCCCTTAGATGTTGCATTCAGCATGAGGGCAGAGTGTGGTCCGCCTCTCTTAACACTGTGTGAGCAGTCAGCAAGGACACATGCAGTTCCTTGTCAGTGGCCAGTATAAGTATTCATCAGGAACAGGTAAAATATCGGCTGCTCCTACCCAGGAGCTACAGAAACTTATTACCCTGCAGTGAAAGGGAGCATTTAAGATGGATGTATGGGGCCTAACCTGGACTTCACAAGACAAGGACAAAAAGCACAATTTAGATGTAAAAACTTCTTAGACACCCTGTTCTGCATTTAGACAGGCAAAACTCCTCAGCTCATGAGTAACAAGCTATGTCTGAGCAATGCATAAGAAGCAGTCCTAAACAGCTGAGTAGATTCACTCTGCCATTATCCAATTCTGCAGCTCAGGCTCAACATCTATTTTCTACCCTCTCAGATGCTGAAGGTTTCTGAACTCTGAACCTGTATTTGCTGTGGCAGAGAGAATGCCTGTGGTTTTGAGTTCAGGCTCAATGCCAAGCACAAATCTCTAACCACATTAAGTCCTGCTCCTCCCTCTGTGGAGAATCTCAGACAGCAGCCATTCGAAAGCCCTCCTTTTGTTTAGTAGTATTGCTCTGCCCACTGTCTCATCAACAACAACATTAAAGCCCCTTTATATGCACAGCTGGACACTCTAAAAAACTGATTGGGTCTAATAGTCAACAGATGAGCACTCCAGTCATTTTACACTATTAGCTCTTAGATCCCATCAATTTTTTAAAGCTGTAAAACAACCTTTCCCATGCTCAAACCTCATCTCTTTACAACATCTACATTCCACACTAATACTGCTGTGAGGGAGGAGGAAAAGAGAGCCTTTTTTTCCTCATGTCGGCAGAGTCCCATTTTGTGAGCCTGCGAATCATTACTAAGACAGAGGACTGATTAGGCCAAGACCAATGTTGTTTAATGTTTTAAAGAACTTAGAAGAACAAGACACAAGACCAGAGAAAACATTTGTGGAAAAAGCACAATCCTGAGTGCATGGTAAAACATGCACATTTTGGTGATGAAAAACAAAAGACATGGGATGATATAAGTCTAATTTGAAAGCAGCTATTTCAGAGAAATCGGAAAAGGACAATTATACAAAAAAGCTAATGAAGAACAAACCAACCAACCCATGATGTTAAAATACAAAAAAACACTCTGTCTTTCTGTCACTTTGTCACTCACAGATCCCAATCAGAATTAGGTTCTGTATCCTACAGAAGGATACACCTATTGTCAGTCTTAAATTCAATGTGCTTTGAGGAATCAGAGTATACCAATCTTCTGAAAACCATGCTTACACAGCAGTTTGCTTAGACTATGTTCTTTGCAGATCAAAATCTCTGACACTACTTTGGAGTAACAATGAGTAATCAAAAGGAAGGACCAGGACATGTTGTACTGGAGTATTATCAGACAAATGACTCAGAAAGAAATTTTTTAACATGTTTTAGAAACTTTAGAGTTTTCACTGTAATTATTGTATTCAGTAGCAAGAATATAGAAATATTTTATATAATGAATCCTACGGAGAAATGACTGTTAAATTTCTCTCGCCATAAATGAATTCTTAATAGGTAGATAGACAGATAGACAGACAGCTAGATACTGCTGAGTGCTGACAGTGTGAATTCTAGTCAGCAACTGGTTTTCAGGTGTAATTCACCAATGTCCAGGACATGAATACTGTAAAGGTATTTCTTCAGACAATTTATAAGTGCTTCCAAACATGATTACATAAAATACTTGGCAAAGAAAAAGCATCTTAAGAGAACTAGCAAATGTAATACTGAACCAGTCTGTTTTGCCTGCATCAGGAAACAGTAATTTTTAGAAGGCAGCTGTTGGTAGGTATGCCAGCTTCATCACTGTCTAGTATCGCAGGCTGTCAGTCACCTCTGTGTAGAGCACAGAGCCCAGTGTTAGGAACTGGAAATAATGCTCTCAATTTGTTAATATTTTACAGCTATTTCAAAGACATAAATGACTATTCAAGTTGCAAGATAGAAGAGAAACAGGCCCAGATTCTGTATTATAAATAAAATATCTAACACATCAGATTCACTTTTACATTCCTGTAACTTCACTGTAGCCTTGGGGCTTTTGTTGCCTGTTAAAGTAGAAATGGACTCCATATGTGTGATAGATGGTACACATATAAGAAAGAATTTGGCAGCAGAAATGTATTTACTTGAAGTATAGTATTGTCATAACAACTTGGAATATTATATATATTGGAATATTGTATATATTAATCTAACAGAGATAATACTGAATGTATAAATGCTAGATTGTGTGTCAAAGCTTTAGATGTTATATATTTTCAGCATCTTTTCAGAAAAGGAGTTTGGCAAGTTAAGTGATATAATAAAAAGCTGATCCATATGTAGCACTTCTATACAACATAACCCAATAGTTTTTACACATTAAATGTACTTTGCTTTGCTTCAGTTAGCTTTCTTTGTTAAATATCTATCTTCCCCATACCACATTTCTCTTATTGTCATTCACTTCCTTAGAGTTATTATAAAGAAGAAATGTATAATCTATTTTAAAATCAGACCTGAATTTTATATTCTGACATAATAAAAGAGAATTTTACAGCACTTAAGATTCAGTAATATTCAGCTATACTTTGATGGCCAACCCCCTCCCTTCGAACTGTCACAGATATATAATAATGAACAGTTCCCATGGTGATTTTCACTGGAATCATGTGTAATGTCTAATTTCAAAGAGAAAATATTAAATATTTGCCAAGCAAGATTGGGTAACCAATTTTCTAAATGAGCACAATTCTGTAAAGAAAATAGTATAATTGTACTATACTTTCTATTCAAGAGTATAATTCTACTGTATTGAATTAAACAAGACATTATTTTAATAGGTGAAAAAAGTGTTAAAATAGGTAGTAAAGAAAAGGATCTGGGGGTGACAGTGGTCAGTAGATCAGACATGACTTTACATGTGATATAAACACAAAAGATAAACATTTCTAGCTATTTGCTCATGCAGCACTTTAAATTTCTACATATGGTTTCATAAATAATCTTGAAATTAGAAGGCATATTTTATTACTTAACGGAGTCCTTTCTCATCCAGTGTCTATGAGTGAAAGCCCATCTCTCTTGTCAGGGGTGAAACACCTACTGAGGTTGAGATTTCATCCTATATTCCTAGGATTTAAAACATTCACTTGCAGAGTTGACGGAAGACCTACTTCTATAACTTTTAGGTGATACGGTATATAAAAATATCTGACAACTATATCTCTTTGTCTTTACGAAAACTGCTTTCCTGATTGAAATCACGCTGTTTTATTTCAACACAGTTACACAAACATGCACACACACAATCACCTTTCCTTTCAAAAGCTTCATGAATCTAGACTAGCAGATTGTGTCTGTATTCCTAGGTGATTAAGCCTATGCAGGCAATATGTAAGACTCCTTTACCTGAAAAACCTTCAACTAAAACTTCATTGGCATTATCAAATGGAAACACATCCACATTCAATATGGTTTGTCATAGTTATGTGGAGGAAAACTGCAACAAACGCACTAGTTTTAGGACTAGTCTTGGAGCAACACCCTACATGATAAAGCCCATACTGTCTCTTACACAATCCCAAACCTTTTTATTTTTGTTTCAGCAGTCTTGATGTTAAGAAGTCATCTGGTGAAGGGATGGTGCTTGTGTTACCATGTCGCAGCCTCAACATAATGTAACAGTTAGAGAAAGGTAAATGTGTCAGCCCAGAGATGTGGGTGACAGAGGACTGATAGACAGAGATTTCATACCTTCTACTGACGTACTGGGGCAGTCCCTGAGAATGTGCAGCTTTTCTCAGTGTTACCAGCTCTCTCAGCTCTGCCTAAAAGGATGAAGGCTGAAATTTCAGCTTCTTTTTTCCACAGGTACTCTGTGACATAGTAAATTTTGCTGGTTTTCCTCACAGTGCCGAACAGGTCAGGGTAGTTTAATTTCCTGTGGTCCTCCCACTCAAACAAAATAGAACATGTAGAAGAAGGTGTATAAGAGTCCCTTGGGATACAGCCCTGAAGGTAAGAGGGGTCGAAGAGAGAGGGTTGATATTCAAGAATCACCTCTTTCAAGCTCAGTGGTCCATCCCAACAAGGAGGAAATCAATCAAAGGAAGCAGGAGGCCTGCATGGATTAACAAGGAGCTCCTGACTAAACTCAAACATAAAAAGAAAGTGTACAAGAGGTGGAAGCAGGGAGAGGCATCCCAGGAGGAACACAGGGACCCTGTCCGAGCATGCAGGGATGGGGTTAGGAGAGCTAAAGCCTACCTGGAGTTGAAGTATCATGGAATGTGAAAGGCAACAAGAAAGGTTTCTATAACCACCTAAGCAGCAAAAGAAGGCTAGGGAAAATGTGGGCCTGTTACTACAGGATACAGAAAAGGCAGAGGTGCTGCTTCATCTCAGTCTTTACTGGTAAGACTGCCTGTCAGGAATGCCAAGTGCTTGAGACCAGAGGGGAAGTCTGGAGCAAGGAATACTTACCCTTGTGGAGGAGGATCACATTAACACTTAAACAAACTGGACACACACAAGTCCATGGGCCCTGTTGGGATGCACCTGAGAGCGCTGAGGGAGCTGGCTGATGTCACCGAGAAGCCATTCTTGATTATCTTTGAGAGGTCATGGTAATTGGGAGAGATTCCTGAGGACCAGAAGAAAGCAAATGTTTCTGCAGTCTTCAAAAAGGTCAAGAAGGATGACCCAGGGAACTATAGGCCAGTCAGCCTCACCTCAGTCCCTGGGAAACTGAGGGAGGAACTAATCCTGCATACTACTTCCAGACACGTGAAGGACAAGAAGGTGATTGGGAGTAGTCAGTATGGATTTACAAAAGGTAAATCATGCTTAACCAATCTGATAGCCCTCTGTAATGAGATGACCAACCTGGTGGATGAGGGGAGAGCAGTGAATGTTGTTTACCTTGATTTTAGTAAGGCTTTTGCTGCTGTCTCCCATAACATCTTCATAGGAAATAAGAAATTCTATTTGAATATAAGAAAACTCTTTTTTTTTTTTTTTTTTTTACTGTAAGAGTGGTTGAACATTGGAATAGTTTGCCCAGAGGGGTTGTGGAGTCTCCTTCCTTAGAAATATTCAAAGCCATCTGGACATGATCCTGGCCACCCTGCTCTAGGTGGCCCTGCTGGAGCAGGGGGGTTGGACCAGATGATCTCCAGAGGTCCCTTCCAACTTCAACTGTTCTGTGATTCCATGAAGAACAGAGCAGTTGAGAATACACAGAATATTATGTTGTTTGCGGAAACAAGGGGTCCATGAAGGAGATATGTAGATATTGACTTGTTTGATTTGTCCTGATTCTGACAGCCTGGGGGAAGGAAGTGCCAAGCTACAGACAGTTTTGCCTGTACAGGACAGTGTCATACTTTTACTTCCAAGATGAAAAAGTGTCCTGCAGACCTGACAGTTATTGCCTTCCATGAGATAGTAGTGGGTAAGGGCTTGCCTTTCTCTAACTTATCTGGCCATGGTCCTTTAGATGACAAAGCACTGATAGATTACTACCCAGCCAGCCTTCAATCTGGCACTCAAGGAACGCAGCTGCAAAATCCGTGAAGAGCTCATTTCCAGCAAATACCCCACGGATAGGCCAAAACTAATTATGGTTGACAGATATCAATGGACATCAGCATGAAAGAAGTTGTACTGGTTTAAGATTATATAACTCATAATATAAGCCCAAACATATGTCCATGGAACAGCCATGATGCATTTAAAAATTTATAGCCGTTTGAACTAGGTAATAAAGGATTTTTTTTAAACCTTTATGGAAACTACATAATGTGCCAAACATAGAATTGCAAGTCTTTCTTTGTTCACAATGCATTCAGCATAAATTCCACCAATTTCACAGAAATATTTGCAGAATTTACCCAGACTTTTACTTTTATCTGAGATGATCCAGCTGACCCAAGAACCTCAGGAATTTTCTGTGCTGTGGCATGAGAAGTGCATGCAACTTTCTTTACATGAGCATGGTTTGACCACAATATGAGATACCTTCCATTAAAAATAGTACTATTACTATGATATAAAAAAACTGAGGATGTTAAAAGGAAGACAAAACTAATACTAGGAATCTCCTTTTCTTCCAGTAAATTCTACTGAATTTAGTAAGAGCAACTGGAAACATCTGATTGTTAGTAGTTCACCAAACCTGACAGCAAAATAAAACATGTAATTAGGTTATTAAATGTAAAAATTTTCTACAGCCAACAGCGTTATTCTTACCAATATAGGTAAGACTAAAACAACAGAACATCTATGCATATGATTCCATTATTGAAAGCTCTAGGTACTCACCAATTTTCATTATCAAATTTCACATTCTATGAGTTTTTAATGAACCGTACTGCAGACTGCTAATGATGCCACAGTTGTTTTCATTGTCCAATTGCTGAATACAGTGCTAAGGATATCCAGCAGATTAAAAGACTTATTCTTGATAAACTGAAGTGTCATGTGCTGGTCCTGAACATTAAGGCAAACAGAGGTTCTTAGCGACTGGCCACGGCTTTCTGCAGAAACTATTTTTTTTTTATTTTTGAAATGGTCTGGTTCCTTAGAGTTTTTCAATATAAAAACATATTGAAAAAATATTCCCTGGGCTTTAATAGTTTTCTGCTTTTCCCCTAATTAGAACTCTTAAGGCTTTTTACATTTCACATCACACCTAACCCTATAGGTATACCTCAAACCCATGAAAACCAAGGACACACAGAAAAAAAAGAATGAGGTTCTAAATGAACAAGAAGAAAAAAAAAATTTAGAATCAGCCCTTACCATGGAGTACAGAATTCAAGACAAGGAGATATTAGTACCATTATATGTACTGTAGAACTTATTCTCACCACCTGCTAGTGTTGCTGAAATCACTAGGGATAATCACATCGGCAGAAAAAGTGAGTTACTCAGAGGAACTCACAGCCTGAATTCCTCCCTTACTCCTCCCTTCCCCCTGAGCCTGAGTTTACTCCCTTACTGTAGGGAGTAAATAAATACCAGATGCAGGAGTGGAACTGAAATGCCTCGGCATAAATAGAATACGTGTAAATATAGATGCCTCAGGCCAAAATGACATAATTCCTCTCACCTTTGAAGAAGGAGCCTATACAGTTCCTAATGTCAGACTTTTGCTGGCATCACAGCAAATGCAAGACTTGTCAAAGTTAATAACTGTGTCTATTACCATTTTTCCACGGTAAGGGGGCTTACAGTGCAGCTTGTGTATTACAGAGCAGATGTGGTTCAACAGTGGGCTTAGATACAATAACCTCTTCTTTCCTTCAAAGGTTAGGATGAATTTCATTTTCTTATTCTAGCTTACTGTCTTTGCCTTTATCACACTTTATATTTTGAAAAGTAGAGTGAAAGCACCCCTTGATTCCCACTTTCCCTTCCTTGAAGCACTATGCACAGACTCAGCTCTCCAAGGGTTCTCTTTGTCTCTTGCAGTTTCTTTCTCCCCTCTCTTCTCTGATTCTTTGATGTACAAGTCTGTTTTTGAAATACAGTCAGCCTGTTTTTAAATGTTGCCATATACCAGAGTGAAACTTCTGTACTTTATCAATCCATTTTACCAGTTTTGCTATTTTTTCTTGTAGGCCAGTTACTATTCTTTTGGCTTTTATTTAATGTCATGAACACTGTATGGGAGCATGTATTAAAGACATGGATGGTAGTTATGCTCAAACATAGCATAAGAAAATATAGCCCACATAACACATTATGGTTCTGACCTGGACTCTTAGCCTCAGAGCTTCTGGATATATACACTTTTAATTAGTCCTAGAAACTGAAACATCTGACTGAGGAGAGATTTGTTCTGGTCCTGATCTGCAGAGAACACAGACAGAACTGCTGTGTTCCTAAGAACCTTATCTGAAAGCAAAAGTTTCCTATCAGATATTCTGTCCTATAAACTAGGATTGGTATAAGAAGCTAAGTTTTAATTTAATATTAGTATGATAAACTGAACTACAATGACTAATGAATATTATCTTTGTCAGTTTTGAGTAAAGCTTAAATATTCCAAGTTTTATTATAGTTCTTTTTGAAGGGAAGAAAAGGTGTTTTTCTAAGAGTTCTCTATCTGAAGTTTCCTCATTCAGTTGTTGCAAGGAAAAATGTAATTATATATATGTAATTTGAACTAGTGTATAGCATGTACATGAAATATGCTGGATAACTTAAGTGCAATCCTTTCCAAGTCTGTCAAAATGGGGTTATCTGGAGGGTTCTTTTTGAAATGCTTCAGTTTTTATCTGTCCCAACACACCACATTTATTTCAGTTTGTTGAATCTCAAGCTATTTCCACCACATGTCTGGATTCTTTACACTGCATGCGCACTCTGGCATGGGACCTGGGAAATCCTGTGTCTTTCAGATAACAAGCTTTTCCTGCAGCTAGCTTTGCAATCCATGGATAAACGCAACTTTTTAGAAGGGTTATGAGCTGTAGTTTTCCATGTCATTGTTTTAAAACTTTAAAGTGTTCTTAGTAACATTATCTTTTCTTTTATTTGTTACTCTATTTTATTTTGATTTAACTCTACTAAACTAGTAGAGTAACAACCATCAAACTTGAGCCAAGCCACACAGAGTAAAACTTGCAAAATCTAAATTTGGACCAGGTTACTCAAAAAAGCTTTTAAAGCCTCATGCAAAGCTGGAACCAGCCCTGAGCAAGCCTGGGCAGATGATAGCTATTTACCGAAACCAGCTCTGCAGCCATATTCTAGAACTGATTGGGAAAACTGAAACGCAGAACTGTTGTGAAAAAAGAAATCCTTTCCAGAAATGTACCCACTGCAGTGAAAGACACCCATTTGGAACCAGGCTGGCCAAGTGGGACTCCAGTGGGAAGTTAGAGACCCAGTGCAAAATCTCCCTGTTGGGATCTGGAGCAAGATTTAACCCTTTCACTTCCATATTCCATATGAATAACTGACTTCAGTGGTCGCCAACCATGGTTAGAGAGTTCTTGGTGTTTCTGCCTTCTCCTTTCTTCCAATCCTTGCCAAAGTCTTCTCCTTTGTCCTGTCCTGCTGTACCACATTTCGCTCCCCAGGCTTCCCGGTAAATTGGTTCTTGCCACCACACCTTGCCCAGTTCCTGGCACTGCTCTGATGTTCCCAAATCCCAAGCTACACTTCCTCTCAGCGCTGCCTCCTCACCTTCCTCTGACCTCTGCAGCAGTTGTGCCTCCCTGGGCTATGCTGTGGGCCACCAGTGCCACCTCTTTGTGACCCTGCCTTCTCACAGGGACCGTAGCTCTGGCCAGGGGCTGGACTAAGGAGCCTGGCAGAGCTGGTTAAGCTGAGCCTGGTTAAGCCTGTCTCCCCTTCGATATGGTGCATGTCCTTAGTAGACCACGACCAACAGGTTGGCAAACACTGCTCTAACCAGCAGCACATCAAGAGTCTGTCTGGCTGTCTCTCTCTCCCTCTGTGTCTCTTGTGAACAAGAAAAAAAATTCTGATTGGAAGCGGAAAGAAATGCCAAAGCCATTTGAGAAGGTTTCAGGAGGAAGACAATAGGAATGAACTCCACTGGAATTCTGTGTTCATTTCAGTTGACAATGAAATGCAGAACTGATGCACCTAACCCCAAGCAAGCAGTAGCAAGAATTGCCGCAGAACTAAAGCTTCCACTTTTTCAACAGCTTTCCTTACAAGCTTTCTGCTGTGTAATATTCAAGAGGATGTCTGGACTAAACAGATAAACTAAAGCATAGTGTTGTCCTCAATAACACCAAAAAATGAGCAAAAATAAGAAGTTATTTTGAGTCAGCAAGTCAAAACAGTTTGGGATTTTTTTCTTGCTCCCAGCTTGAAATCAGGACACATCCTAGTTTGAATTTGTGTATTCTGACAAGGATTGTTGAAATTAAGGAACTGAGGAGTTTTAAATATGGAAGCAAATTCTCACGTGATGTACATGGTCACGGCCTGGTGGTACCAGAATGCTATGACAAGTAACATTTGATCCGTGTAGATCTGTGCCTGGAATAAATACAATTAAATGCTGTGTCAATAACAATGCTTATGAAGCTCAAGCGGGGAAGCAGAAACAATTTGAAGATTCACTTGCCTTGTTTCTCCTCTGAATTTACTTGTTAATTATCTCAACTAAAAGTTCGTACATGTACTTGTACGCACTTTTGTATACTTGTGTATACTAAGTTGTGTATACTTACCTGCAAGTGTATGCTTGTATGTAAGTTCTTACATATACTAACATGTATTAAAAAAAGAAAACCAGGCAGCCGGAAATCATCATGAGGTATAAATGCCTCTTTTCCTGGTCATTTTGAAGATTTTTATTGTGTAAGTAAGTACTATTCCAGCAGTATTAAAACATAAGATATAATAACCTTAAAAATATCTAGTATAAAAGAGTAACTCTGGGAGGCCTCATAAGTTTGCTTTTGCTTAGTATTTGACAGCCTCTCAGGCATCTGAAGTCTGGCCTATTAATTCTCGTGTCACAGGAAACAAATCTACATACCCCCCTCCCCCCCCCCCCCATTTTTTAATACTGTGTGCTAAGTGGAAGGAATAATTACACTGCATTTGGGAATAGGAAGAGGCTATTCTTTTTCTTTATAGTCAGAAACTCACATTTAGCAAGAAAGACATAACCCTTTAAAAAGAGTCTATAAATAAAAAGAAAGCACTAAACTTTCTAAAACAAGACTGATATGTTGGGAGAGATCTTTATTTTAGGGAGTCTTTTACGATTCCCTCCCATTCTTCCTTAAAGTCTGTACAGGAGACAAATCCCTACTCAGCTTAATTATTTTTATGACACAGTTCCTGGAAGGAAAATATCTGAAAGTGATCCTCATCTCCCCCTCACTCTATCTAAAGACTTGGCTGATCACTGTTCATGTGTAACGCTCTGCTGGTCTTAGAAAGGAATTAAATGCTGCTGGCATTGTGAAGATCTATAAGAAAATGCAGTAATCACTGTGGATAATCACACTGTTCATGCAGCCTTGAGCATTTCAAGTCTCTTGTTCACCAATATATTATTTTCTCATTCACTGTTATTCATCATTATTTTGTGCCCTTTAGACATAACTTTTTGTTGCTCTTTACAGCACAGCACATTATTTCCTGCAGACTTTATGTTCTTGCCCCACTGTCACCATATTCTTTTGGTTTACTTATTAAGTGCAGCTCTTTCTTTATTATATTTATTAGTCATCTGTGGCAACCATGACTATTTTTGTGTTTTTGTTATTTTCCATCTCATGCATGTTTAATTACCATAACAGCAAGGGTATCTTTTAAATAGTTTTAGCAGACACATAGCACACTTGGCTTAAGTTAGACAGTTGTTTATAAATCATTATGGGAATGGCGCCTTGAGAAGCATTCTCCTCATAGCACATTAATTTGTTTTTGTTTTGGGTTTAGAGTAAAGGAAATTTTTTGAGTTAGGCCCTGTTTGCCCTTCTTTGCACTGAGATGAATTTCACTGAAAGGAAAGAGCAGGTCTAGGCCCCACTGATGCTCTTGAAGAAGATCTGAAGTGGAACATGAACAGCAGATGGGTCTTTGGTACATCTCTGCCTGCCAACAAGCTGGTATGCCTTTTAGGAACGGTGGTGAAATACTTACCCAAACAAACCAGACGCTGAAAAATGAACGCAGGTCAAAAGTCCCTCTCCTTATCTCACGCAGTCACAATAGGGTTTTATTTTATTATTATTCTTATGCTGCCTTTGAAAAATAAATTACTTTGTTTGCCTTAACCACCATGTACCCAGGGTTACATGTACACATCTAACTAAAAGGGAATCTGTGCACAAATGAAGCATTTCTGAGAAAAAGAAGGGAGGATAGAAATCTTAGAGAGCCAGTTAAAATCTTTGTGTTTCACTCTAGCTGCACCTTTGCTTTTTATAATACCTTTTAGTGAGAGGAAATATCTCATTCTGTCCTAATTTAAACATGATTTTATTCTTATTTTATCCTATTTACAGGTAGCAGTTGTAATGTGTTGATTCTCTGGGCAAGTCACTTACAATCATCTCCCATATTGCACAGAGGCTCTTATTCCATTGCACTGGTCAGCTGCAAATAAATGTTGCAGACCGTTATCAGATAGTAGCTCTGGACAGGTCTTCAAGATCCTTCCAAGCATGTCCGTGTTTCTCAACAGAACTGTCTATGCTCGTGTAAACCAACATTAGCCTCTGAGCTTTCCTGCTCTTTATCAATCATATTCCTCTTATCTATTAAAATCTGAACTTTGAACCTAATATTCATATTAGGAAGTAGCTAATGTGTATCCAAGAGTGACCCACAGGCTGCCCTTAATGACCTGAAACATGGGCCACAGTGAAGACCAGGCTCCACGCATGCACATCACTCTATGAGCAATCTAAATTTAATGTGTTATCTCTTGCAGCAAATAAAGATAATGTTGAGGAGCTGCTAAGCAGCGCTCTCCCTGCATAGTGATGGCTCCTGAGCATCAGGCCTGTTTTGCTAGCCCAGACAGGCTAGATGGAGGCTCCTCGCTCAGGGGCAGGGTGCTAATATGCAGCCCATGGTGATGAGATGCACCTTTTCTTGTGTGCTGTAGCACAGTCAGCACTGGGGAAGATTCTTACAGTAAAAACACCAGTGTTTCCCCAGACCCAGCCCTGAGGGTGCTGGCACAGCCAAAGAGAAAACAGCAAATTCATCTGTGGTCCCCAGGTGAGGGCTGCTCCATAACAGCACTGTAGGCACAACCAGTGACAACCATTTCACAACCTGACCATCTCTTACTGTGCACCTACATGCATTGTCTGCCTGTAACAACATGCTATTATTCTCACTATATTTTTGTGTTACCTTCCAATCTGCTTTCTGCTAAACAGACCAACAATTTATGTTCAAACCTGGTTCTAACCATTGTATCCCCAAATAAAGTCTTGTTTAAAAGAACAATTGTTCAGTTATAGCTACAGGTTACCAGTGGTACCTTTTTAAAAATTTAGTCTATTAGACATGTTAGAGAAAAAGCTTAAAAAAATGCAACCTCAGACTGAGTTGTTAATCATGAATACAGGACGTTGTTTTAGAAAGAAGAGATTTGCTGATGCAAACAGCATGAAAGCCCAGCATGACTGCCATGTGAACAGCAGCAAATTCTTGGTAATTGAATGCAATATTCAGGGTTGATGCAGTTATTTATAGATTTGAGATCCATTTAAATTTAATGAGAAATGCATATTTAGAGAGACAGAGAATTCCAGAATTGTCATTTAGGACTGAGATTAAATGACGGAGAAATTGCATGTGCATGATAAAGCCACATGTGGGCCTAATTTTTGTCAATATGATGCAGATCAGTAACTGTTTGCATGCAGCTAGGAAAATATAAACTGTTATGGCAATGTTAAATATTACTATTATGAAAATGTACAAGGAGCTGGACAACACATGGAAATAGAATTCCCAAAAACAGAGTGGAAAATTCACCCTTTTGTAAAGCTTTAAAAGCATGTATACTAGCATATTTTTCTATTAATTTTATTAATTTAGATGATTACCAACAAGTGGTTAGAGCTCACTACATAGAGCCATCATTCCAATTCAAGCCTCATGCACTAGCAGTGATTGGATCTTATCTTTCACTTTCTATTCATACACATCTCTTCAGGTTAATATAGAGAGTAAAATATAGTGTAAAATGCAGGTCATGCTTAATATGCCCATGAAGACTGGGAAACACTGGTTTTGCTAAAATGTGTTTTTACCTTGAAATTTGTTATGCAAACATGACAAAGACATGTTCCTTCTTTAGGGACTGGAATTATCCAAACCAGATCTGTCTTATTTTAGCCAACCCCCCCCCCCCCTATTTTTTTACTGCTACTACTAAATATCTCAATTGAACCCACATATCCTGCAATTTAGGATGAATCTGGCTCAAGTGTCACTTAATACTGATTCTGCAACTGAAGCTGAGGTCCTGTTCCAGCAGAATATTGAAGCATCCGGTTAGCAATGGAATATCACTAGATTACATCAAAGCCAGTACAAGCAGGGTTAGGTCAAATTACCCTTGATATAACTCATTATGTGAGTGATTATTTAGTGAGTCCATTTTGGAAATGCTCCAACTCATATTGGCAGCCAGTAAGGGGGCTGATATGAATATTCACTACTCTGCCTTTGGATTTGTTTCTATTAAGTCTACAGCAATATAGAAAGTAGCATTATCTTTAGTGTCTTAGTAGAGAGCTCAATTTTAGGATTGAAAGCTAATTTTAAAAGTTAATTCTACAGAATTTCTAAGTTAAATTCTGCTCTTTTTGCACCGGAGTAGGAAGCAGTATTTTATTTAGGCATGCTAAACTTGTATGTTATGTAAGATATACATGAATGACCAGGAAAAGATAGTCCGAGACTGCAACCTCAGCACATTTTGAGGGAAGATACAGCAGCTTGGCTGTTAATGGGAAAGCTAAAGTCTTCTGGGTCTCTTGGCAAATCTTCACCTAAGTACATTGCATTAAAAATTAAAAAAAAAAAAGTTGTTTAGATTTTTAAAAATTCTCAAAGGTCAAGTAAAAGATCCAATTCCAGTCATCTTAGACTTTCCAAACCCAGGCCCTTAGTACTTTCACAGTTCTTCTGTGTGGAGAAGGATCCATGAATGTTTCCCAAAGCCCAGCTGCATTCCAGGCCAATAACATCCCCAATTACTGCCAGAGTGAAAGCCCAGGGTCCTCAGATATCTCTTATTTAGCAGCTTGCTATAAATTCCTGTTGACTCAGAAGCAGGCAAATTTTAATGAATCTGATTTGTTTGAACAAAAACAAGGTAAATGTTCCTAAAGAGCCCTAACCCAGCCTGTAAAAATCTCCACTTTGCCTGCTTCTGCTAATGATCCACATCTTTCCTCCATCAGGTCAGAGAAAAACATGATTAAATAAAAACCTGCAGTTAACACAAGGGTCTTCTGATACATAGGTTTTTGAGCATATAGTCAAAGAAGGGCTTGTGTCCCTGAGAGCCCAATTATGTTAGTCTGTCTTCTAAAAGATATTGCTACTCCTGCCAAACCTTGCCTTAGGCAAACATCCGTAAGGTCTCATTGGAAAGACAGGTAAGAGGGAGTTTAAGGGGAGGAGAGGACAATGCTTTACAAGGATGGCTGTAGAGCTTACAGATGTTTGGTTCTTGCTCGAAAGGGAATGCATGGTAAGTCTGAAGTTAAAGGTGAAGGTACATTTCATCTGGACTTGTCTTCTCTGACACACTGGTCTGCTGCATAGCCTAACCGCGTGGCACAGCATGCAGTGTTCTGGAGAAGCCCAATGTGGAAGAGTATCTCCCATTTTTGTCTAACTCCTGATTCCTCTGCACAGCACTGGAAAAACCTCTGTGGCAGTGATATTTAGAAGAGTAATAGAGCTCTAATTTCTTAAGCATAATCAGGAGCATCACTTTGGGAATTAGTGAATGACTTTTTTCTAAGCACTGTCTTCCTGACATCTAGTAACCTGTAGTCCAAAACACAGGAGGAAGATGTTTTGATAAACTCTGAGTTGTGTGTTTTTTCTAAAATTGCTGCATGGAGTGCAAGTGCCCTAGACTCAGAGTTTGGGATTAAAGCAGCCTCTTTGAAAAGTGACAGGGAAGTTATAGCCCTGAGTTTTTATCTCCCTGAAGCTAGCAGAGTTGTGGATATGTAATTCAGGACAGGAGATGGCTCAGAGTGTAAGAACATGGAGCATTCTGGAGAGCTGGTGGAAATCACAAACAATGCCTGTGCTCCAGCATATGCTTCCAGAATCGATTAAGAAATCATTTGCCAATTCAGGAAGCCTGTAACCTATATAAGCAAAGCTGACATGACTTGTTCACTTTAAAAGGAGTATCTCCAGGGTGTTTCTTAAAAGATATCTTTATAAAGTTGTCTGTTGTCTTTATAAAACAACAAATTCTGACAAGCCTTAAAAAGAAAGGCTTCAGTTTTCATACCTACCTATAGATTGGGCTGTGTCAACCTGTAGGACAGTTTGAGATTGTTTATCTATTGAAGAATATTTGAGGCCAATGGTCTACTGTAGCCAGTAAGTCACAAATGTCAGCATATTTTTCAGGCGCAACTTTTTTTTTTTTTTTTTTTTTTTGAGGTAGTGAAGACTCTTATTCCCATTTGAAGGGGAAATGAAGAAATTAACCAGCTAGATGATGCACAAAGATCTACACTGACCTTCACTGCACATAGAAAGATAGCCACTAAAGATCTGCCTATTCCAAGGATCACAGCTATTATATGTAGTTTTGTGTAAGGTGCACTGAATTTCTCATCAGACTTTGCACCTTAGACTCAAAAGACTTTACAATAACTAACACATTTATTGAGAGTTGAACAAACATTATTTTATTATTATTAATAATATTATTATTTATTGAGAGTTGAGATTTATTGTGAGTTGAACAAATCAAGCAAGAACCCTAATAGAGAAAACAGTACTGAACTTGGGTCCCTAGCATCCCAAACCAGTATCTTAACTACCTGATCATCTTTTCTGTCAACATGATTGTTGGGTGAAAATCAAAATCCTCTAAAATATCTCATAATAGGCACTCAGAATGAAGATTCTAGTTACTTTGTAGCCCACAGCCAAACACTTTTCTCTTTGATCATTGTAAAATAGGATAATACTGAATAGAACACCAGCTGTTCTAAAGAATTTTAGCAGACTTTAGATCTTGTCCTAAAATTATGTGAAAGTCACTGAATCTCAATGAAAACAAACCATATGGCTCAGACACCATATTAAGCAATGATCATAGTACAGAACTCTCTGGTATTTTTTTTTCTCTTTAAGTACTGCAGTGTTCTGGGAGATTTCAGAGTTTGCTGGAGTAATGCTTCTTTTTTCTCCATCAGTTGCACTTACAATTCTGTTGTTTCTCTGAGCCAAAACAGGCAGCCAGGCTTGCTCTTGTTACTGTTATTGTAAGGACAATATAAAAGTTAGGGCATTTTTCAAAATGAAGCCCATTGGACAGAATCCATTTTTGCAAGCAGCAAAAGATGGGAACAAGATCAGGCTGGCTGCAAGAGTATAGTCAATTCATAGTCCTTAGAAAGCTCCCAGAATATGCAGCAATTGTCAATTAACTATTTGTTTAGCAGCCAAGCAGCCTTCTTTTAGGATACGATTAATAAAAAGACTCAGTTGATTAATAAGCTCTAAACTAACGATAAGAACCTAAGGAAACCATCGTGTCCAGTCAACAGATTAATGTGACACAAAGTTCCTTTCATGATATCTTTCTACATATTGAAGACAGTGCTCTGTTCAGCAAAATGCTCAATATTTCTTCTTGACTCGGGATGCAATTTTTTGAAATCTGAGTTCAAATTTCCAAATATGTAGATGACTACAGACACAGGCATCTGTCAAGTTTTTCAAAAACTTCCTGATACTTGTGTGCCTCTCTTGAATGTCTTGCTCCAAGTTGGTTGTGATTTTTCAATATGGCTGTTGGTAGCTACTGAAAGAGTCTGTTATGAGTTAAATAAGGTGCATTTACTAAAGTGCTTCTTTGTGCTATTTTATCATTATACTATTTACCAGGGCTTTAAACAGGAAAAGACATATGGGAGGGAGGAGCATGAAGAGACATTCAGAGCACCTAACATGTAGCGTCCAGAAGTTAATCTATCTACATTTCCTCCACAGCAAGGGAGGGAGAAAGAACAGAGAGAGGCTTTCCAGAACACGGTTCAGGCATGGAGTTGAAAATCAGGTGTCTGACTCACCCTTTGGAGTTTTGTGACTTACTACAATAATCACAAAAGGAATTTAGGGAGATTAGCTCAGGTGTCTGAACCCAGTTACATATGAACTTAAACCCTGAAAAAGCAAAGCAGGAAGACACAAACCATGGCTCTCAGAAACTACTTAATGCTGCTGAGCTTGGGCAATTCAGATCCAGTATCACTTACTAGCAAAACGGCCCACATGTACACCTTTACAAGCACCTTTGAGCATCACTACCTGCCAGATCCTGAGACAGCATTCAGTATTTAAGAGCAAAACATCTGCATGTCCTATATAGGTTAACTGGGAGTAGAATTAGTCATGCTGGTTGATAGCGTTAATTGAAATTCAGCCTTTTTCTCTTTCAGTGAGTTACTGATTGACTTTGCTTTTACATGTTTAAATTATTCATGGAAGAACTTACGCAAATGAATTTCAGCCTTTTGGTTATTTATGAAATGATGTCCACTGTATCAGTGTGTAGCTTGCTATTCATTGCTTGAATAGCTTTTGTTACTTCTCTTTGCAGAATGACCACTGCAATTTTTTCAAGCAGGAGAATAATGCCAAATACACTGCATTTCTAAATATCACTCTGAGGTGAAAAAAAAAATCATCTAATTTTCACTGACAGGACATAATACAAATACCTCTACACCAAATAACCATCGGAACTCTGGTGGAGATGCATGTACATTGCTTTGAACTTATGGATCAGATCTTAGATGAGACCTGTTTGATTTACTGTGGACTAAGAAGCCAGAAGTCTGTTTTTAATCATATACCAGAGGAATTTATAAACAAATGTAAAAGGAATGAAGAATGGATCTCCTTAACAAAGCAGGCAGCACAAAAGTATTCAGCTATAATTAAAAACCAACCTGAACCTCAGACGAATTGCTGATTTAAAAAAAAAAAAATGTTTTTGAGTTCAGATAAGTAGGAGAGGATCTTCCTGGAGTGTTATCACTGCTGATTCATGCCCCAAATTCAAGCTGTTATTGAAGCTTACCTTAATCCATACAGTCTGTCTTGCTCATTTTAAAGGGTTTATTCACGTGCCTGAGAAGCTTTTCTAGATTTGGAAACTGGACTGCATTTAAAAAATTTATTAGGTAACACATTTCAGTTGATGTTTTCTTAAATGTACGAGTTAATAGCATTTAATGAGTTTAGACCTGTGCTGTTTTATCAGAGTCAATGTGAGAGAGGGTAAAAATCTTGAGCTGTGCCCATACACCCATAGATACTTGTTTGTATACATAAGCCAGCTTGAGCCTTAAGCATCACCAATGTGTTCTTATTTGGGACATTTAGGTACATGTATACCTTTCAGAGAAAGCCCTGACACTTAATGATATCTAAATATAGTGTTTACAACTTCGCCTGTATTGGGGATACAGACCGTGCTGTGATATTGCAGGGTGTTAAAGACTGAAAAGCACCCAGCATGGATGAAGAATTTAAAGAGCAAGAATGCATTGCCAAAGGCTTTTTAGTCTCAGCTGCTTTTCACCAGATGGCACTGTAACAGCATTTGAATCGAATTCCCCGATAGATTTCATATAATATATTGTAGATGTACATGAGTCCTTAAAATTGAAATTTGACATTTCTAGAGAAATATCTATTATTTTTTTAAATAACTCTTCGAATCAGTGGGAGAGAGGATATCAACTGAAAAATAAAAGTAATATATTATTGGTTTGGGACACTTAATTTTCTATCACTCTGAATGTATCCAATAACAATATGGTTATTTTAAATTAAACTAAAATGCAATCCAGTCTTTTTCCATGTACTCACAACACTTATGTTTTAGAGTAATTTCTTCTGAAGCTTAAATGTTTGTTATATACCTCATGGGAAGAAATAATTCCAAACTGGGGTTTATATTTTTTCTCTGGATATTTGACTGATTTCATGCAAAAGTGAGAACAGATTTGAGCCAGCCTATCTATCATTCTCTACTGAGCATTTCTTGGAAGCCTGTTGCTATACTGTCTAAAGCCTTTATGCATCGATAAACACGGCGGAATGGACATTTGGCTTTGGATCAATATTTGGCTTTGCTCTCATAATCTTTCAAATATTCATTTAAAGCTTAATACAATAACTCCATACTCCCAACATTCAGTGGCCAGCTCAACCACTTCTTATCCCTCCTTCATGCCAGTGTCTGATCCCCTTTCTGACTCATTTGCTACCTGCCTCATTGCTTCCTCAAACATCAGTTCTGGAATTGCTTCCTCCTACACTAGGTTCTTCCTCTACAAAACTCGTACTGTTAATTCTTAGCAAGCCCCCATTTCCACCTTCATCACTGGGGTCACAATTTTATGTAGCATATGGGAAACACTTATTAAAAAATAGGGCAGGTTTAGGTTATGATTTTCTTGATACTTCCACTGCTGTATGGACTGTGCAGATAACACTAGCACCAGCTGATAGAATAGCGGAGATTCTTCAAATAGAAAATCCAGCAGATAGATAATGAAAAGAAAGAGTGACTGCAAAAGACCTGTGTGTACCTTCAACAATGACTCCCTAGAGGAACTTGGGGATTAAATACTTTGTTATAAAGCATTTTGTTTTTTACTTAATCGACATACTATCCATGACTGGTTCAGTGCTGTACTTGGCTGCTTCCTGTGTGCTTTTACAGAGATCAATAAAACAGCAAATGGGCTTGAAGTTCACAAACCAAGGCTATGCGGAATTGCCTTCTGTTCTGCAAAGGGTACAACATACCTCAGAATTCAGTGCCTGAACAATAAACTCTGCTTTGTGCAAGTCTGAGACCTAGATATCTATGAAGAAGGAAGAAAGACTGCTGAATATTTTCAAAGAACAAAGTCCTGGGACAAAACATGCAAGCAAACAAGTGAATCATACATGGGGTGGGGAAGCTAGTGGACTCTGGGAAGTCTCTGAAAGAGCAAGGCCAATAACACTTATGTTTAGTGGACAGAACATGTAGATGACGTGACAGGGACAGATCAGCTAATGATCCAGCACAGGTAATGGCTGAACACAAAGTTCAATAGATAGTACATGGAAACACCTAAGAGCTTTTGATGTGGATAACCAATAAATGGGAATGTGCTCCTGATAAGAAGTCATATTTTGAGGAGAGATGACAGATATAATTTAGTTTGTCTATCTAAAGATGCATAAAAACTGCTGTAGTGGCATATTATACCTGATAAATTACTTAACATTTGATTTGTCTTCCACAAGGTATCTGTCACACTTTTTAGTCATCTAAGAAAATATGGGAATTATCTCACAAGAATTCTTGAATAAACCTCTTTATAATGCAAAGGAATAAATTACTTTTAAGTCTAAATTTGTGTAACTTTCAAAATGAAATTATGAAATATCAGGAAAAAGATGTCATCCCTCTCCCTGTCAGTGTTTTTATTATTAATAATATTTATTTTATTTTATTAAAGGCTCTCTTCTTACTTTGTATAGATACATTTAGCTTACTGCTAGGAAAGCTAGAAGTATAACAGCAGATTGGTCCAGAATCCTCTTTCAAGTCAGGAAAATTGACATTTTCCCAAGGCAACAGCATATATGCAGTCATGCTATGTAACTGTCCAGTGGTCTCCAACTAGTAATTCCGGAAATTGTTGACTAATTTCAGCCAAATATGACAGCTATGAATAGTGGCATTAGATACTGAGTTTCATGAGATAAACAGAAGAGTAGAAGAGATAGGCTTTATCTTACTGAAGAAAGACTGCAGTGTCAGTCCAACTACTTTATTAGACATCAGATAATTCAGGAATGAGACACTAACCCAGTGTCAGGAGCAGGTCTGATAGGACCTTACACTTAATTAGGTAGTGGATATTGCAACCACAGGTCACAAAACCTCAGGAAACTAAGCTTCTGAAGTCCCCCTGCTTTTTATCTTCTCCATATCTTTCCTTTTAAGATATGCACATTCTGCCGTATGTTAGAATCCTGGGCCTTTGTAACTAAGATTATCTAAATATGCAGTGGAATATACAATGTGTTTGCAAGGTTCAAAACTGTTCTTTCTTCATTGTTGTTTGTGAACAAATTTTATTCCTTTGGCACTTAACTGTACAACGACAGATTTAACATTGAAGACCTCTACTTGATTTAGTTATCTGTGTATAAAGGGTTACAATGAATTGTTAACAGTGGCAAATGGCTTATCAGTTACACAGGTGAGTGAAAAGATACTGCTTGCCCAGATGTTTGTGAAGGGGATTTTCCTTAAAGAAATATAAAAGAATGACTCTGCTGCAGCTCTTATGCAAAGATCTCTGTAACGGAGCAGGCTGCAGTGGGATTATGCGGCACAGAGAGTCTCTAGAGACATTGTGACTGACACACCAGCAGCAGCTGAAGAGACCGTGTATTTCCCTCTAAATACAATTTAACTTGGATTAATAAGAAAAGTAGAGACATTTTTGTTTGGGAGAATTTCTATGCAAGCAGTGAGCTCAATACATCTGTTAAATATCATTGATCTGTGCAGCATTTTACTGACAAAGAAATCCCCTTGGAACAGCTCTTTTCCTCTCTGTTACTTATGCCTGCCTCAAGAATGGTTTAAAAGGACTGCCCACTCTTTTTTTTTCTGTTGTTGCATCCTTATCCAGAAATAGTGACCTTTCTTCAGTTATTTCAAATTGCTTGTCCTGGGAATAGAATCAGCCCCAAACACATATAATCACATTGCCCCAACTAGTAGCTGTAACACTAGTAACTGTAACTTAAATCATTTTATTATTTCTAGTGCACTTTAGATACAGTAAGGTCAGTTCTTACGGATCTGTTGCTTTGCAGACAGTCTCACATTCAAGAGGGACGTGAACTAACAAAGCTAAGTGCTCAGCATCATCAGACTGAAAATGTATTAAGTGATTCAGATATTTGTGTGAGGTATGTTGTCCTTTTTCTGCAATATATCTTCTAAGATCAGTTACATATTATCATAAAAGAACGTAATTTCAGTTCAGTGTTCTTGCATGGTTTTTTTTTCAGATACTTACCTCTTTCCTTACATGTGAAACCAAATACCTCTGAGCTTTGGAAAATGGGGCCAGCTGGGGAAAAAAAGAAAAAAGAAAACCCCCAGAAATCAGACCATGTCAGAGCAGAGGCCTTGGAATATAAGCCACATGGCTTGCGCAGCTGTGGAAAAGGATCAATGTATCTTTTAAGCCACTTTGACATCCTATTAAACTTCAGCTTTTACATGACCCAGGGCAGTCTTTGCCCCTTGATCCCATCTTCTTCCTGATATTATTTAGCTGGTGGTAGAGTCCTCTATAGGCCTATCTACACAGACTATCTGTTAATCAACTAAGCTTCAGCTTTCTCCAGCATCCAAACCTTTTTATTGTGAATCAGCTTCTTTCTGAATGCAGAAAGGATTCTGGTATTAACAGTTCTCTGTCCCCTTCTATCTGCCAGCAGGTCTCCTATGCAAAAGCAGAAGTGGTTAAATATGCATAAACACATATCACACATTGTAAGAAAACAAATGCACATACAAAAAAAAGAAAAAAAGAAAAAGAAGAGCCCACAATGTTCTTGTAGAACATAGATTCAACCACTGGGAAATTGTGCTATTTGCAAGAATCTTCATCCACTGTGAGCAAGACAGATACCAGTGTGATCTGAAGCTCAAGATGGAGTGAAGTGCTATTGGCAGGCGCTAACTCACTGGTTGGCTACATCCCAAGCTCTGCACTAAGAAAACTGGAAGAACAGAAGACAGAAAACCAGCTCTTTTCATGACTGGCTGAGGTGTGAACAAGCAGGCTACTCATGGTGCCACAGTGTAGCTGCTTCCACTGTAACTGTGAGTGCTGGCCAGTATTTCCAGAGGCTGGAACTCAAACACTAGACTCAATCTTTAAGCCAGCTAGAAATGTCTATTTGTGAGGATATGCTGTAATAAGGAAGTATTTGCAGCCTGATAGTAGGTTAGGCTGTATGTATGTAACCTATAAACTATAGTAATCTTGTTATGGAAATTAGGCTTGTCGGCCACCATAACAGGGCTCAACCCTAGGTTCCCGCAAGGAAAGTCCAGAGCCAAATCAAAACAAATTAAATTTTAATCACGCGCGTGCCGTAATTACAGCTTGAGCTGGGTGCCTCCAAAAAGGGACCCTAACGTAAACAAATCCTGGGCAATTATACTTTTTTCAACTTACATTTCCCACCCCTCACGTGGTAGTTAGACCCATAGTAATTTTTTGGTCTGGGGTCTCCTGCTCCTCATTGGGTCTCATTGTCATTCTGAGGTAAGCTGTTTTTCTCCTTATTTTTGTTTTTTGCGGTCTCTGATGACGGTTGTACCTCTGTTTTTGTTGGGTCTTACTGTTGTGTCTCAAGGTCCCGAGGAGGAGGAGGAGGAGGTGATTCTAAATCATAACAATTAACACTGCCCCAGCAGTGAGCTAAGGCTTTGTCCCTCAAGGTCCTAATGCCCTGCACTGGTCTTATTTCAAAGCCTTGACACCCTCCCTTTCGGAGTGTGAGACGCAGGAATGCAGACTGCTTGTAACTTCCTTATCTTCCTAGCTTGAACCAGCTCTGAGGCCCTTTTCTTACTGGACTAAGTAAAAGTTCATTATTTTATCTAAGTGCGGCCTAAGGCTTCAGCAAATTTAGCTACTCATGCTAAGCAAGTTTTATATAAGTTGTGCTAAGTGGCTACCTCTAGACAGTTTCAGTTCGCTATTCTTTAACAATCTCCTTTGTGCATTGTCTGGTATCTTCACAGTTTTGTGTCTTGGGGTTTGTCTCCAAAATGCCTCTCTTCCCCATTGCAGCTCTGTCTCCAGGGTATTTTGTATGCCAAGGATGGTATGAGATATCTGAAGAATGCTCTTACAGCTGTCTCCTGTAATGTCTAGTAATTCCTGTCCCTAGCTAAACATATACTATGGACACTGTTTTAATCCTTTTACCAGCAAGGGTAAAAGGACTACGTTTTATCCTACCTAGAGTGGAGGATAAAGACCTCATTCAAGATCTGCAAAGCTCTGCAATTTCACTTCACAGGGTCCTAGCAGACAATTTCTTTCAATTTAGTTCAAGCCATACAGGTATATACACAGGAATCTTAGAACATTCCAAATTTCAAAGCAAAGCTCAGTTGCAAATATCTCCCTTCTAAACCTATTTAAAAGACCTGTTTAAACCTTCAAGTCTTACTTCTTAAAAAAGAAAATGAGTGGTCTGAAAAAATAAACAGGGTTTTGACATAACAAAGACCTTATACATGGGCTTAGCTATACACACAGCATTTAATCTTATTAATTTCAGTGGAATGCACAGTGGTGCATAAAGATATACATAAATCTGCAGGCTTGGGGCTTGTTTAAATTTCTGCTTTGTAAGAAGACTGTAAACTAGACAATTTCTGTGAGTCACAAACTTTTTGCAACTCTTTTGAGAAGTGGGTGATTTCTGTATATTCTGTATATTGGGTGAGGGGTGGTTTCTGTAGAGAACACAAGTTGAATTCTTATTACCACAACTCTTGTGTGAACAGGGTAAATTAACTTTGACATAATTTGGGTTTTTCTTTCCCCTATCCCTGCTAACACCGCATGCTGCAGTGTCTGGGACATGTAATGGCAGAGAAGTTGCCTTGTTACAGAGCCATCACATGCTTTTCATAGCTTACAGACCTG
Source organism: Dromaius novaehollandiae (assembly GCF_036370855.1). Classification (NCBI taxonomy): domain Eukaryota; kingdom Metazoa; phylum Chordata; class Aves; order Casuariiformes; family Dromaiidae; genus Dromaius; species Dromaius novaehollandiae. Next base: position 191,230,716 of record NC_088098.1, read on the forward strand.
GTAAACCAGTGGGTCATTGCAAATAGTTTGTGCCTTGACCAAGAATCCCATGGAACTGCAGCTTTTCATATGGTGTTCATTTGCGACAAAGGCACAGATTTTCCCAAAGCTATTGTTATTGTGTTGAAGTCAAATTAGATCTGAGCCTGAGCTGGAATGTAAAGTCCAAGTACTTTTCAATTTTTCTGAAGATCTGGATTTGACATCATTTGGGGCACTGCCATGAGACATATCTTGTCAGAGGCTTGTAAGGCTGGGCCAAGCTTCATGATGTAAATACCTAAAATTGTGCTTTTTAAAATTAAACATTGGCTGTTTAATATGATCTTCTTTTCTTTAATAAATCCAGGCTACTGACCTGTTGGGGGCAATCTCTCTCGGCAAGACAGTAGGAACTCCTGTAGGACAGGACTAACCCTTTCCTGCTCCCCACAGGCTTTTTGCCTGTGGAGGGGAGGTGGGAGAATGGGGCAGATGGAAACCCATATATTCAATAGCTCACTTCAGGCCTCCTGCTTTTTTTTCCCTCCCTGTCTGTTCTGTGGCCTGCTCCCAAGTGCCTGAACCTCTCCCTTTCAGGCTCCACTGTCAAATCTTTCTGATTACTGCCAGAAACTTGTGGCTCCCTTTTATTTTAACAAAGTAATTTTATTTTGCAATCACTGATGTTTCTCCTGACCTTTCCTTCTTTCCTTAGGATGGATTAAAACACTACAAAAAAAGGGTGAGTGGAAGATGGATACAAATAACAACTGTTAAGTGTCTAATGCGTCATATGATTTATTCAGCACAGTGCACTTTCAAAATTAGTTATACCTACCAAGCAATTGAGACTGATGGGGTTGGTGAGTGGAGCTGAAGCTAACAGATTTAAAAGCAATGGTTTCTCAATGACCTTAAATTTTAGTACAATGACTTGAGAGTAAATTTTTTTAAAAAAAAAAACAACAAGTAACAAAGTTGAATGCCATTAATTTGAAGAAATTATGCATTTGGCTCTATTTTCTGGAACCTTTTTATCAGACTTTCATTATATCATTATTTTCTTTCTGAAATGGGCCTGGGGAATATAGGATTTTTATTTGCTATTTGTGTGGGTTTTATATGGAAAGATCCAACATGAACTGCAATTAACATCATTAAGCCACTTTTGTATCTAGGATACCAATTTATCTTGGTTATTTGTGACTGTAAGTACTCACAGTCCTAAGCAGAATTAGGTTAATAATTTATGTGGGTATACACATTGGTTCCAATTAGTTACACTGGAGTCTCCTAAATCCAATCTGCAAGTCACGAGTGCAACGATTTACATGTCATGTATGAAGTATGGACCAAAAAAAATTACTACTACATGCAAAATAACATGTCTTTTAAGAGCTACAAGTAGTTGTTATAAACTCCCGAACTTCTGAAAATGTATCTCAGCAATGGTTAACCTGTGTGCTGTTTGTTAAAGCCCATCATAAAGTAAAGAAGAGAAATACTTTATTAAGTAGGCAGCCTGAACTGCTATACTGCTGGACTGAAAAAAAGCCAGTTGTACCTGTTTTGTAAACTATAATGACTTAGACTAAATGAGACCAACTAACAAAAATTAACCTAATACAGAGACAGCATTCTTTGCTTGCAGGCTATGGCAGCACCCCTTCTTCTTAAATACACAGCCAAATCTTCAGCATGCCTAGGTGAGCTAAGCCAACAAAATCAGCAGAGGTTGCTCAAGATCTTACTTTTTTGCTCCAGCCAACTACAGCTGACATGTCTGTGAAATTTTACCTACCTGGGACACTGCAGATTCATAGCAGAGGGTAGGAGCCAATAAACCCAAAGTAGGCAGAGAGAGGAAAATTTGGGGAGAAATGAAATATCTAGGCCCAAACAATATCTTAAATCTATCTTAAATATCTGCCTCATCTGAAAGCTGGCCATATCTGTGCTCTGCTTGGACGTTCATGAGAGGCTACATGTCTATTTAGAACTGCCCCAGTCCTAGCTCACTTTCAAACCTAATTCTCCTTGTTTCCATAATGTCTTAATCCACCAGACACTCTCCAAAGACTCTTTACATGCAACAGCAGGATCAAGCTCTGCGGAGAAAGTAGCAGTAGATTCCCTTATCTTTTAAAACTGATGGAGGACATAAAACTCATCATTTTTATCACAGCCTGTTTTAGCACTCACTCAAGCAGTGGGAGACTTGAGTTGAAATCATAATTTAGTTCATGAATTCAAACCTATCCCTTTGACCTCCAAAATAAAGGACAGGATAGCTTGAGCTGCACCTCAGTGGTTAGAACACTATCCAGGAAGAGGAAAGCACTGGATTTTGTTATTAAGATAACATTTTATATTATAAATTATAGCACAATCAGGTTATTAAAAAAGAGAGAATGAATGGTAGGTACCACGCCCACAAGTTTGCACATGTGCTTACACTAAGAGGAAAAAAAAAAAAAGCATCAATGTGGCTGAACTTCCATTTACCAGAAGTTTAACCACATGGAGAACATACACTTGTCCTTTGAGGTTAGAATTACATTCCCACAAAAAACTGGCTGCTTATTCTGACAGGGCAGAGGAGATGATCTGGTCTGCATGGATATTACAGAAAGGGACTCCTTTGTCTCTTTTTGTCCCTTACTAAAACCGTGTCCTAAGATGACACAATTCCTGCTTGTCATCATATGAAAACAGAGGCTTCACACTAAGTAGAGTCTATTGTCTTAGCAGCTGAAACTGCAGAACAAAACCCCAACCCCCACATCAAAAGAACAAGATTAGAATCACAAAGCCTAGTATTCAAAAGCAGGGAAGTGACAGAATGAAAACTGCCAGCATTTTCTTTTTAACAATTTTGTCTTCAAGTATATGACTGCGTATTATCAAAAGGTCACCAGCCATCATTTCTTGTATAAGAGTTAATAGTTACTATATTCAAATTCATGAGCAGTTATTCTTATTTTCTTCTTACTGTTTTGTAGCTGGCTGCATGTGCTAATACAATACATTTCAAACATCCCAGAGAGGTAAAAGGTGATATTAACCCCGATTTTAGTACTCTGGAGCTAAGTTATGAAGAAAATGAAATGAAATGCTTTCACTAATTTTTGCTGACAATTTGGAAATAATTAGAACCTAATTTTTCAGAGCATATGAGGTTGTACGGCACATTAGATACACAACATGACTTTATTTGCAGGTGCCTTTTACGTAATCCAGCTGAAAATCAGACCTTAGTGTCTCAAATTAGCTGCTCAGAAAATGAGGAACATGCAGTCATTAGTATTCCATAAAAAATGTAGATGAAGTGACTTGCCCAGAACTACTTGGGAACATTATGGAAAAGCCAAGGATGATACCACACATCAAGGATGTCACAAGGAGGGTCTGGTTAATACTGAGATGGATGACGCCACAGAGCATAGATTCTTTGGATATTTAACTCCTAAAAATCAGTTTCTCTTGATCATGTGTGAACTGCGATTTTTGTAATATGACAAAAATCATATCCTTGCCATAAAAATCCCTCAGAATCTCATATTCACCATTGCTGCAACACTTGGGGTGGCTAGAATAGTTCTCCATGAAAAAGTTTCAGCTTTTTTATAATGTCCAAAATGTATTTTCCATCAGCTTTGTCCTTCAACATCACTGAAAGATTTTATCTGAAATAAATAGGCAGCTTAAGTCAAGTATCCAGACTGGAATATTTGTACTGTTAATGAATGATATATATCAAAGTTTTCCATTAACAGTTTTATTTTATGCACATATTGTGTGAATTTATCCGAACTATACCCAGCTACTATTGCATCCAACAGAAGACAGTGCCTACAAATTTTCTTTTTTCTTAAGGAGAGAAACTCATTTCTCATCATATTCCTAAATACTGAAAATAATCTAAAAAAATGTGAATTGTTGCATGAAGTCAGAATTGCCCTTTAAAAACTTATTTAGATTAGGAATCACTGTGTTGCATTTACTAATTTCGTCTCAAGATATAAAACTGGAATCCTTTGTGAATACTTCAGATAGAGAAAACAGCTGCATATTGAGCTGCACACTTCCGGCCTCCTTATCTTGTTCCCATTTTTCACATGCAGTTTCACTGATTTAAATATGGAGCTATTTCATGTTTACATATATGAAAGTAAGAAGAGAACTGGGCTTCTCCTCCATGGTTTCACTCTATGTACTGGAAAATATAGGGTGTGAACATCAGAAACACATTAACTGTGAAAGTCAGTTTACTAAGATATTATTAAATAATTTAAAAATCAAGACTTTTTTGTCACAACAAAACAGCTATTATTGTAGTCAGATCACTCATGCAGGCCTTAGAGAGTGCATGTGCTATCTGCTAATGGTAAACGTATTATTAATGCATACAACTTGCCTGAGTACATAATAGCTGTCACCTTACATTTAATCTCTGTCATCAGCAGATGAAAACACACACTGCTTTTGAATAAGCTAATTCAGGTTAGCTATCACTATGGAAAACCCTAGTGGAGGCAGAGGAAAAGCAGCTGTACCTGTATGACAATAAATAGACTAAAGCTTAGACTGTTCCCTGACATGCTCCCCCAGGCTTCTTGATCAACCACAGTGAAACAGAATCACCCCATGTGAGGGTTTCATCTCGACTTACGGCAATTCAAGAGCACCTACTATATATGTTGGTTGAGCCCAAAGAAATGACCTTTCACCTCGACAGGACAGCCCCTTGGTCCTGGAACAATATCAAGAAAGAATATATATGTTGACTGAATTCCTAATTACTCAATTTTCTTCAAGCATACCGAGATTTCCCTGAAGGTATCTCATTCCAGACCCAGTGGGAACCTGCCTTGCTGGCAACAAAGATGTTAGATGTCTGTGACGTCAATGAATATATCTGAGCTAGTCACTACAAAGTCCTTTTATAATCAAGGGAAATAAACACACACTTCTAAAAGTGTCTCTTTTTCTCCAATGACTATAAAGTAGGGAAAGTAACTCTCATGTTCTGTGTTGCAGATGACTAAATTTAGAGGACATGAATCTCAACCATAGTGCTGAGACATTGTAAATAAATCATTTATATCTACCCAAAGTTTTTGGTTTCAATTACCTGAAAAATACAGGAAAGAATTTACACTGTTAATAAGATTATCCAAGATGAGAAAAAAAACACCATGAAAAGTCATTTGTAGATTTAACAAACAAACAACTTTGTCTTGACTTTTTGTATGCATACATACTGAAAATAAAATTGGCAAATGCACTAAGCATTTCAAACATGATCTTCAGAAATGCTAATGTGCTTTTATAGAATAAATAATAATTTGGCTTTCTTTACAATAAAAAGATAATAGCATTTTTTTGCGCTGAAGACTTCTACAGTAACATCATCCTATAAACATGGTCTGCCTGGACTGTAATATGTTATAAATATGACCTTGAAAGCAGTGAAGTCCTTCCTCATTTTCTTGTATTAGCAATTCACCCACACATCAGTCTAGATTTTCTCTCTCATTCTATCTGCGATCTGGAGAAGCACCAGAATGTTCAACATCTGGAAAGAGAAAATAGTTCAAGAAAGGCCATTTTAACCTAGACAGATTGATATAGTGTATTGAAGCAACGATAGCTTCTATTCCTACCTTTATTTTATGTCATCTCTTATTGTCTGTAAGTTAATGTGTTTAGATGCAGTCATCTGGGTCAGCAAAGTAACTAGTGATGACATGTGGAAAGAGGAGCTATATATTTGACTATTCCATTTAGAAGACAAATGTGAGATTCCTGTAAGAAGTACTGGAATTTTCATGATCGTACCAGCTGGCAGTTAATAATATGACATGCTAATTCGGAAATTCTTTTAATACAGAGTAATCAGGTGACTATGACATGTTAAATGAAGCAATTTTATGTTTTAGCTGCAAAAAAAGTTAGGGCTTCTTTCACTGGGTGAAATTTCTTCACTTACTGATGAACATTACTACAAAGGCCTCCATGATACTGACAGAAGCATTCGATTCCCATTCCACGTGAAAAAATATATATACTCACTTAAACCTAATGTCATCATTCATCTCCCTTATGGCTCCTGCAACCATCTCCCCACAGAAAGATACTAATGTTCTCTTCCAAATTTGAGGAATGCTTTCAGCCTCAACAGGTTTTATTGCATCATGCGGGCAAGAGCAGTGTACAGAGGAAAAGAGTAAAAGAAGAAGTACAATTGCACAACAAGGAATTTGAGCACTACAAGTTCTGTTGCTGGTCATTTGGGTTTGAAGGAACAGAGTACTGATAGAATTTTCTAAAACTAAGATTTTTGTTGGTATAACCCTTAGCTCTGACTCCAGATATGCTGGTCATAAAGCTTTTGATGTGCCACCTTTCCTAATACATTCCTCTGGTACATCTGTATAACTAAAGGTGGATGCCTACAACTGAAGAATAGAATTCAGGTTCCTATTCAGACACTTATCTGCTACTATATATGTGTCTAGATGTGAGCACCTACTATAATCAGTGGAGATCTTGGGCAGAATTTAATTGCATGAGCATAGGTTTATGGCATCATTTGAGGTGCTGTGAGACATCCTATCAGGCTGCCTGTTGCAGCTTCGTAAGGTCTCCCTTAGTCCTAGGTATCTAACTTGCATAGTCGACAGAGCTCAGAAAGTGACTAATCTCATCTTAAGTGACCTACATTTAATCAGCTCACATGTTCTCCAAGCTACTTCAGATACAACTATTCAACATGGATCTAAGGCGAGTCTCGGTAATATGTAAGAGAAGGCTGTGATACAATCCTCCGGTTTAGGAATATTGCACTAGCAAATGCAATTCTAAATTCTAGACTTCCACATTAGTAATTTCTCATTGGCATCTAAATGAGTTAGACTCATAACGCACTTAGGACTAGGTCACACTACCAGTCTATGGATGTGTAATTTAAAATTCTTGAGTGTGTCTGTAGACAGATGAATGATTCAAAACACACGCTGTGTTTGGGAACCAGATATTAGCTATCCATACAATCAGTGGATAAAATGGTTTACGCTGTCAAAGTTGGGCTCTCAGAACAGGCGAAAGGTTAAAAGCTTTCAGATCTCTCTGAAAAATCCATAATCCTCTGATTGTGAATAAAATGACAAAACAAATGATAAGACAAAGCAGGACAAAGCACTGGCAGAAAAAAATGTATTAACAAGAAAGAAATCATATCTTGTAATGTAACGATGGTCGATGGATTAAAATGTATGAAAAGTCTTCCTGAATTCTGTGGATTTCTGGAATAATACCTATTGTGATTTCAAGATTTTCTTTTTATTAGCTGCTGTTTTATTGCATAATATAAATAAAGAAAATTAGCTTTTAAATTCCTTCCTTTTTCTTGCGGTGGCACAGAACAAAAAGTGGGTGGTAGGACGTGGGTGTGGAAATACTTTGGAAAATGAGGAAAAATAATAGAAAATGAAATTAGTTTGGTAGCAGTATCTACATTATAGAGTAAAATCATTCTCTGGTTAAGAGAGACCTAGCTGTTCCAAGTCTAAGATTTGGACCCTATTGATCAGTGTCACAAAGAAAAAGAAAATTACTCAAGAAGAAGTAACTCTCATAGAACTTACCTGTCACCCTTCCTGTTTCATCTAGAAATATACAACAGTGCCATGGCAATAACCAGGGTCATAGTTATCATGGACATTATGGGTCATGGAATGAATGACACAGAGGGTTTTCCTTTCCATTTCTGATGTCCTGAGGAGTACAAGGAGACCTCTGTAGGCACATACTGACCTTAGTACCTCTAAGCTTCAGAGTGGTAACAGGAAAGAGAAATGTGTTTGGCACAAAAGCAGGAACACTTTGTTCCTTCATCTTATCTTAGCCTCAATATGAAAATGCTTCTCATTTGCAGGACATTAGTCAAGCTTTGAAAGAAATCACTTCTGAGCCCCACTGAGCTCCATAGCTCATTTTGAGCCACTGATCTCTTTCTCTTTCCCATGTGCACATTGTCTCCTGTTCTGTGCTTGGTAAGCTTATATGGTACTTTCATCACTCTCCAGAAATATCACTGATTGGACAACTGGAACGAGACCTCTGCTGGCATTATCTTATTCACAAGGTTTCTGCTGAACCAATGGTATAACCTAGCGAGTCCCAAATTGCATAAACTAACACAGAAACCAAGCACTTCTGAATCACTAAAAGTGACTGCAAAAGAAAGTCTAAATAACATTTCCCTGAAGTCAGTTCTATCACTCTATAGAAAATATCCCAAAATAAATGATTGTATGTCCCCTCTCTTGGGATATTTAATACCAAGTCCGGTGAAACCAGAAAAATCCTGTAAAACCAATCCGACATTTGCAGAGGAATGAAAATGCTAATTTGGTATGTCTACACAAGATTTAATGCCTCCTCTTAGGAGAAGACTAAGTCAGACCCTTTAGTGTTGGATTACTTCTGTTATTACTAGAATTTTACTCAGTCCATATACATATTCCTTTTGTTTTACTTATGGCTAGATTTCTTCAGGAAGACTAGGTTGATCATCATTCACTCTTTTTCCCCAGTACCTAAAGTCTTCTGCTGTTCCCACTCCTAACTGCTTGCACTTCAGTCTTCACTCTAAATGGTGAATGGTTTCAAAATCAGAATCTGAATTTTCATTTTAAGGTTTACGATAATTGATTTTAAGTGGATCTTGACTCTGCCTCCTTTTTCCTCTCAGGAGTAAATAATGCAAGAACAATTATTTGTAACATGACAGACACTGACAGCTTGTTCCAAGAGGGGTATTTTATAGTAGAACATCAGACAGTGATTTTGTAATACTTCTTGCCTCCTGATCTCAAAGCACTTTACAAAGAAAGCATAATTTTCATACTATATTTTAAAATACCCACTTATTTTTCTCTTGCTCCTAACTCTTGTTTTTGCTGATTTAACCAAAATGTTTTCTCTAATTCTGACCTCCAGATCTCCCCTGATTCAGAGGTAAGGGATATATTTTCTTCTGAGGGCAAATGTTTGGCCACATATTACAAGCAACTCCCAGATATTTTTGACAAGACTCATATTAATATATATTTTCACAAAATTGTTCCAAAGAGACCATCCCACACAGTGTAGTGCCTTCCCCAACTGCCACACAACACTGCTTTCCACATCCACAGCACACTTATGCTGTAGTTTCTACTCAGTTCGCATGGCCTTACAGTTTTCCTTTTGTAATTCAATTCCGGGCACTCGATCCAGAGCTATCCTACATCCACTAAAGGCACAGAAAAATGCCTGGGGAGGCAGGGTGGGAAGGGGTGGGAGCCGGAGCAGGAGCACCAGAGAAAGGAGGAAGAAGAAGAGACGAAGACAGAGGAGCTGTGAGTAGCTGTGAATGAGATCACAGGACATACCTAGCCCATAGGCCTGCACAATGGGTAGCTAATGCCCTTCTTCATTTGTTTTTCAATAAGTACAATATTAAGTGTACTCTTCAAGGAATTTTATTCTTATTCTTTTAGCCTCCTTCAGGGAAATTCAATTGATCGGTCCTATTTTTAATTTCTGTAGTAAAGCCTTGCAGTGACATTTGTGTTATTTTAGTGATTTACTAATATTACATGTGAATATAAACTACCCATGTATCGCTTCTCCCTACAGGTTTTCCAGTAACACAGAATTTCACTTCTTTTCATTAAATTCTTCCAACACTACTTAAAAATACTTCTTTCTCTTTCACTCATCTCTCACATGCCCCAAAATATATGCAGAAAATAAATAAATCACCCTTAAAATATAAGGAGAACCTCTCAAAAAAGCAGATGCCAAGAAAACATTAACATTCTGGATTGCTTCTAAAGGTTGTAAACTAGCCATTTTCAAAAGTGCCTTCAAACACACGGCTCTGCACTTTCCGAGTGTTTCACTGCAAATGTGAACCGATAAAGACAGAAGAGGTTTCAGCAACTTGCAGTGCTTAAAGTTATCTGTAGAGTATCTTGAAATATCTTCAGCCCTTTCCAACCTGTCTTTTGCTTGACACATGTTGAGCCAAGGCACAAGAACAGAAAACATTTAATAGAAACCCATGGACATAAAACACAAGATTTTTAAGTACCTATAAAACCTAACATATAATCTTAGTTCAAAAATAACTTCTCTGTTTCAGGTCCTTAGACAATGGAGAGGAAAATACATGACTTTTAGTGTTGTACAGTACAGACGTCAGCGTCTGTTTACATGGCAGTTTCTTCTCTCCTCATTTGCAGACATCTTCCCTTGTGTGCTGCCGTTTAAAACACAAAACACTCAATTGTCTATGCCATGGAAGATCACAGGAGTTTCTTCCTAGCTATTAGCTAAAAAAAAGTAGATTTATATTTAAAATAATTAATGCCTTGAAGAGAGGTACATTGGGCAGAACAGGCGGGGTTTGGGCAGCAGCAGGCTGCCAGGTGCCCTGTGCGGGAGGTGCCCTGAGCTGCCCTGGGCTGGTCACAGCCGGTTCCAGCCGGCTCCGGCACCGCCTTGCAGCTGCAACCCCTTGGGGGAGCAGGACACCTCCATCAGACTTATTACAGGGAGGGCAGCAGCTGTGGGGGGAGGTGAAATGAGGGAGTCATGAGGAGGGAGAGAGAAGACACTTGGCAGGTGACATTCCTGGGGACATGGCTGGAGGCGCTCTTGGAAGGAGGTGCTCCATGTCAGGAGAGGTGCGCCTGTCCATCCAAGGTGAGGATGGGGACAGGACAGGGCCAAGGCCAAGCCAGGTGGTTTTCTGTGGGTCAGGGTCACAGTGGGGCCCATGGCCAGGCAGGGGGCAGGGCTGTGGTGGGGCCGGAGACTGGCACCACTATGGCATCACTGAGGCAGGGACTGATGGCCCTGGGCTGGGCTGAAGTGGGCTCCTAGGCCTGGGCAGGCCTGGAGAAGACCCCAGGTGAGGCTGATCAGAGGCAGTAAGACCTACTAATGCCCTCAGGGCCCTGACAGATTTAGTGATGAAAGCAAACCTAAATCACAAATGAAATTTCATTTTATGAAACGATTGCTCATGAGTAGGGAGTAAAAGTTCGTGGGATAGGAACTGGACCTTAAAAACTATAATCCAGAAATATTAATTCCCCAAAGATTCCCCAGTCTTTTAACATTCAATGTACAAACTTCCACACATGTCACAGTGAAGTACAACCACTTCTGCAATGATTGGCAGCAGCAGACTTACAGCATACTGCACAGAAACATGGGACAGACAAAGCTGTACTACAAAGAACTGTAAGCCTCAAGCAAACCTTAATGAAGCTTTCAAAACCAGAAAGAGGTTTTAAGGTTCCATCCTGAAGAGCTTATTTTCAAAAATACTTCTTGCCTGGAAGCTTTAAGCAGCTTATTATATCTGCATTGCATACCTACATAATTAGTAAAGATAGGACATTTCATCTGCATTAAGTTACAGTGAAAATATAACGTTTGAGATTAACATAGTGAAGTCAAATTATGAAATGCCAAAAGTGAGGCTGCTTACAGGACTTCTTTGCTTCTTCATGCATATATGTTATGAGGTAGTCTTTACATGAACGAACACCATTTTCCTCATACATGCCATTTCCTTTTCATTAATAAGTCAAACGTTTACAACAGTTGCAGATAATGGGCAAGACTGAGTACAAAAATCCACAGGTTCCCGCTGAATCTGTAGCAATTAAATTGGTTTGAGCATCTGTTCAGAAACCTGGGAAAGCATCAGCTTCCTACTTACTGGTCTACCTCTAGGACAGAGACCTAGAGAGTCAGAGTGCCCAGCTCTTACAGAGGAAGACATGTCATCTTCCCCTTCATAAATGATCTGACTTAATCTTTAAAATATGTAGGTACTTTGTTCTCACTTGTTTTAGAAGTGCTATGAATGCTATCCACTGTAGTCACGTCTTCCCATGTGAATTTCACAGATCCTTTAAGAACAGACTGGAAAACTGTACCCTTGAAGGAGGGAAAGCTTGCACCTTCCTGGGAGACCTCCTGCTCTAGTACAGAGCGATGCTTCAGGGTGGTGTGGGCAAGCATGGCACACTGGAGCTGGGATGCTGCAGTGAGGAACAGGAAGGTGCCAGACCAGCCTCAGAGGGGAGAAAAAAAGCTTCCCTGAGGCCAGAGTGATGGACAGGGATGGATATTCTGCAACTCAGAATACCATTGAGCTACAAGGACCTGCCCATTAGGATGCCACAAACAAGGGAGAGTTGCGTACAAAGCATTTTTATTATTATTATAATTCTGTTTTATTTAGTGTCTTTGAGTTGGCTTTTTTGAATTCAAAAGCTTTTCAGCCTTCCTCGGGGAGCTCCCAGAATGAGGTCTAGAAAGATCTAGCTCAAAGCTCCAACTACTTGGGTTCCGGTCACAAGTTTGTTCCACAACTTTCCTCTCCCCTAGATATTAGAAGCCTTCTTCTAAATCCCAACTTAGATTTATTCATGGCAATTTTGTAGCCATTTGTTCTTGTACCAACACTGTCTTTGAGCTTAAATAGCTCTTTTCCTCCCTAGTGTTTGCACCTTGCACATAAAGAGAAGTTACATCCACTCTTAGCCTTCATTTTGCCAAAATGAACAAGCCCGGCTTTTGACGTTTCCTTTCATAAAACAAGCTATCCATTTCGCTTATCATTTTAATAAGTTCTCGTTACATCTGTCCCCATTCATCGTCTACAATTGCCAAAAATCACAACTGTATGTAAGTGAGATTTCTCCAGAGGCCTGTATGAATTCTTCCCTATCTCTATATAAGCTATCTTGCTCGCTACATTCCAGCTGACATTTATTTTTTCATATGATGGTGCATGATCTTTTTTCATATGATGGTCCATTTTGCAAAGGACTGGTAAATGCATGTCTTTCTCTGTAGTATTTTACCTTTTCTGCAATGCATATATTGTAGAGGAAACAGCATTTTGAAATCTATCTTGGGTCCAGGTGCCCAAGCAAGTGTGGTTACACCCAAGTCTTTTATCAAGCTGTGTCCTAAAACATCCTTTTCCTCAATCCCAGATGACTAAGCAAGTCCCTTAAACTCAGTCTATCACATGCAAATTAAGGCATTCAAAAATTAACATATTATTTCTTTGGTCTGTACATCTTGTTGCATCTTGTTGAATGCATAACAAACTTGTAAACACAGTTTTGCCTAGGAGAAATGGGGCAGTGAAAAAAAAATCTGTAACTCAGACAAAAGGAGTGAGATTCAGTTTCTCCAAACTGTAGATACTTATACCTGAGCTAGTCAATCAGGTCCACTTTGTTGACAATGGAGAGGAATCATTCCTATTCCTCAGTTAGACACCGTAAACCTTTGCCATTCTGGATGAAGTCCCATGACAAATAGAAGACTTTCTGTTTCCTTGTTTTCTCTGTTTTTGTCTGGATTCCACTACACATCTGGATCAGACTGATCCGGTTAGGGCAATTTCTCAGAAGGGAAGGATAGCAGAGGGGTCTCATGGCCCACGTGAATGCATCATTTAACCTAACAAATGTAAGAGAAAGAGAAGTTTGATATCATCGTTTATCTCACAGACTATCACATAACAGACATGCAGATAAGGCCTTGACCACCTTGCTGCCCACAGAGGCTGGCAGAGAGCTCCATCAAGTTTTAAGAAAACTCCTTGCCACATTTAGCATTTCTGCCAGCAAAAGTCTGTACTGAGCCCTGTGCTTTAAACAGCTTCAGGAATTAACTTCTGTAAACAGGAATATATTCTGGATTTGTAGATAGAAATCAAATTTCCCAGCAGCTGTAACTAGTAATAACATACTGTATCAGAAAGTTTTGCCTGGTCCTTACATATACACATTTTGTAATCCAGCTTTACTAATTCTTTCTATGCCTGTCTTGCTTAGAACTGTTATTTTATATAGTGCCAAAATGTAAAATTTATGCTTTTAAGAGACAAATGAAGCAAGAGACATATACTGAGTTTGTAGCCATTTAAGGCATTAGCCTTCACAGAAAGTTACAGCATTTGTTTCACCTGCCCTCTGCTACATGAAGAACGGTCCTCAGAAAGCAGACTTAATAAATCAATAAGGTTTGATTAATGGAATTCTTTTGTCTTGCTTTTTCTTAGGAACGTAATGAATGCACTTTTATCCTCTCCTGGAGTCACAGAATTGTATAAATAAATTCTAATATTTCCAGGGGAATAAAGTAAGTTCTTCCTCAATTACTTTCCATCTTACAATAACACGCCATACCTCCCATACACACAAGTGTATACACACCAGTTTTTGTCATCTGAAGCATTTCGTTCAGCAGAGTGATTTTTTTTTCTGTCATAGGATTTTAAGGAAAGGGCTTTTCCATTTTATCAACTTCGGACTTTTTTTTTGATGAAAAAATGTGATCAAGAACAAGCCAGCTCCTAAATCTTCTCTTAAAAATGTATGAGCCAACAGGAACTGTTCATCAATGAATTAAACACTGAATATTGCTGTAATCTTGTTGACTGATGTACATATTGCACTAGAAAATCAATTCATATTGGCATCATAAATACACTGTTTTGTTTGGTTTCTCATCTGTGTATAAATCACATCTATGCTTGAATTATTGCAGTCTCAGGTCCTCCTACTTGATATTATTATCTACCTTCTATAATTACTTCTCCTGATATAACAAATTCCTTGGGCTTCCATTACTGGCAATAGACATTTTGCCAAAATAAGCTAGCTCTCATTTCTAAAACAAAAATGTTTGGCTGTAGTTCAGTTCAGTCCTTGAAGGAAAATATGCCAAGAAAGAACTGAGGAAATCTTACAGTGTTATCACATCCTTGGGATCACAGAACCTTTACATCACATTTCACATACTTCTGGGAAAGCATGTATTTTCTTGGGGGTGGGGGAAGTTTTACACAGTTTACAGACCTTTCCTTTGTGATGTGTAGAAGGGACCTGCATTGGGAGTGTTTGAGATGAGAGGCACAGAGGTGGAAAAGAACCAGCTCTAATGTCTCCTTCCCTCTCTCTCTTTCCTTAACCCATTGAAGCTGGCTTATGAATGAGACAAGGTCGGGTCTTCTAAGTGTCGCAGATGGAAAGTAATCATAACTAAACAGAAGACTTGCATATTAATTCACTCTGCTGTAAGTTGGTGTATGTTAACATTTCTCATTGGCAGACAGTTTAATTGCTAGGGAGATTCGTGCAACAAATCAGTCACTCTCAGTTTGACCTAGTCAGCCACAAAGCTAAAAGTTATTCCTGTCACAAGCTGCTTTCCACAATGCACTGATAACAGGAGGGCTGCTATTCAACAGACTGCGCAGTTATGCAGTGTGTTTTGTTTAATAATAGGAGAGTGCTGCAAAGTGGCAGGATCAAATAAATAAACATCCAGCAATTTGTGCACCCTGGATGCAAAGCATGGGCTGTACTCTCTAAGAATACAAATCATGTATTAGCTTCCAAAGTGTTGAAGGGGAGAGAGTTTTGTGCTGTTTGAGGTAAGATGGTATCAGCTTGCCAGATTCTGCTCCACTTATTTGAGATCAGTGGCACTTTACTGAGCAAATTAGTGAATGGAGATACTATTCAGCAAGAGAAAGGGCAGTATGCAGCAGGGGAGGGGGGAGAAGCCAGAATATCAGGAGTTCATGCACAGATGTTTTGAGATGCCGGTATGTTATCTATGTAGACTTAGAGGCACTCCAAGACATGTGAACACTTGAAAGTTGAAGCCTCTTATATTTTCACCTCCTCCTTTTTCTAGATCAACTTATGTAACTGAGCCCGTGTGCCATATACAATCAGTCAAAAACCTTCATGAGAGCCTCTCTCTCTGGAGGAGGGCAGTTCTGTGCACTTCCCATATGAAGCGCCCCAGGGCTTGAGAAAAGCTTTTTTTTTTCTTTTATAACCTCCGTAAAGAAAAAATCCTATGTTACTTTCTTGAATAAGGGGTATTATTTAGCTGAACTAGTTCTCCAACAGGCATGCTTTTTATAATCTTTTACTGCAGCAAGGCATATTTTGAAATGCCTGAAACTTTCTGTTTCTAAGCCTCTATTTATTATGCTTCTTGTCACTCTGCATAAGAGCTGGCTATACTGGTTATCAGCTGCTGTAGTTAGCAGGAAATAATAGTGTATAGTGGATTTGTAGAATAATAGGATTAAAATATGGCTTAAAAATATCCTAAAAAAATGACAGGAAAGAGGGCAACCAGACCAAAAAATTAAAAACAGAGCCAAAAGAAAACTAGAGAGGAAAAGTGAGACACAAAAGCAGTTTATGGCTCTCTCAAGGTCACTCAGTAGCTCCAAAGCATATTCAAGAATTAAAGTGAGGTTTACCTGAATGTTAGTACTCTAGCCACTAGAGACAACTTCTTTCTTTCCCTCTCCACTATCTCCAGCACTCCTGATTTCTATCATAGAAAGGCCTGATGCAAAACTCACCCAACTCAAAGAGTCTATCCTTTGACTTTTATGAGTAGTAAATGGGCTTTGTTGAATAGCTGAATATATATACATTTTTCTGAAAAAAATAAAGTATGCTGCATTGCAAATGTGAAAAGAACCAGCATTTAGCAGAACATGTATCTCCCAGACTTCTGGTGTAAGATGAGTAGTGGGTTATCAATGACCTGAAACAACAAAATGCCCAAGAAAGCAAGCAATACACCATTCTGGAATGGGATGGAAAGCTGCTCTGATCCCTCACTTAGGGTTAAACCATTTGCCAGATGCTCAAAAGGAAGCTTTTTTCTTGTTTTCTCAGACTCCTTTTCCTATATCACACAACTGCCTTTCAACTCTGAATCTTTCAAGCAACACAAACATAATTCTCCTGAAGCAACATGGAGAACATGAAAAAGCATTAGGTATTAAAGTAAAAGGACAAAGCTAACTTAATCATTGAGTTGTCCAGACTGATGTATTATGTTTCCAGTACTGGAGCCTGTTTTCTGTATGCCAGATACCTGTATTCAGAGTACAAGAGACTTTTTCAGCTATGTACACTAACATTCCCGCACCTTCTTCCCCTGGGGCTGGGGAACAGAAAAAAACAGCCATGGCATCAGCTAGACTGGGGATTAAGAAAGCAAATTCAGAACAACCCAGAAGAATGGACCACCTTAATTATGCTAAATTAAATGAAAGAAATGGACGTTGTGGAAAGGAGTCAGCAAAAAGAGAAGAGAGAAGAGAATTCAAAGAGCTGAGGTGGAGCAAAGATAGTGTTAGAGAGTCTGAACTGGATTCAATCAAAGGAATAAGGAATTTTATAAAAAGGTACATGTACAGAGAATGTTGAAAAGAAAGAATGGTGTGAAAATGGCAGCATTAACTAAAGTGAAAGAAAGCCCCTTAGCAAGGAAAGATTAACATCTTTAAATATTTTGATGCAAGAAATTAATTGAATTGACAGAGCTATTTATAAGATTCCAAATTAATTTATTGCCTGAATACCTCTGACAAGAGTTTAATTAAAGCGCAGCCTACATTTTTTCTTCAGCTTAGTTTTAAACAGCTTTTTAAGGAGCTGCATAAGTTTATGACAAATAATAGTGTGGATAGCTAGGAAGCTAATAAAAACAATGATATGCAGAGAACAGGAAGCATCGTCTCCTACACCTGCACTGGGCATTAGGTACATTAAGGGAATTGTTTGTTTTCTGTAAAATCCATTTTACCTGCTAGTAGTCCATTTAACCTAAGTTCATTGACTAGGCTTCTCCTATACTCTAGAAATAGATACAGTACCTACAGAATGCAGTTGGTCACATCGCTTGTTCTCCGTGTCCACTGGGGAGAGAACCAGAAGCAGCAGACTTAATTTTCAGAAATTAAGACAGAGATTGGGAAAAACTTTCTAAATATAAGTGTTGTAAATGCTGGAGCAAAAAACCTCCAGAGGCTGCAGCATCTTTTTTACTGGTAATTTCAAAGAAGAACAAGATGTTTAGAGAAAAAAGTAATGGTATTGCAGAACCAACAGTTAAGCTAGATCAATTTCTCTCAGCCCTTTACAATTTTTAGACCCTGAAAAATTCTCTAGAAGAGCTGTGGATCTCTTTGGAAATTTCACGTGTCAATTGCATATAATTCATGTAAGCCTGTTCACAACAAAAATAATTATGGAATTATTGTGTAAAAAAGTTACAATTCTTCGTACTTATAGTCTTATACACTACATCAAATAAAATGGTACCAACATTGTTTTTGATAAACTAAAGTGAAGCAGAATCAGTGCATTTCAACTGCAGATCTTCCCCCTCCAGTTCATAAGAATATTTTTTTCTTTTATACTGAAACTAAAAGTTCACATGATTTAAGTATATAATCATACATATTACTGATATCATAACTATTTATTTACCAGTTCGTGGTCTTTGTCCTTTCCTCTTTAAGCAGAATTGAAGTTTCAATCCACCGTGACTTGGTAACACAAGTAATTGTCTTAATTTAGCTGTTAGACTGGAACAGGAATTGCAGTACAATGCAGAAGATTTTGTATGCAGTAATTTTCCTCACTCACTTCAGGAAAGCATAAGTAAAACTAATATTTGAGCACTAATAAGCAGGTATATATTTTGCATTTGTCATCATCAAATGTCAACTTGTCTTCAGACAAAAAGTTGTTGAGTGTTGTGAACTCTTTAAAATTATTTCCACTAACTAGATAAACCCTAAGTTAAAGCTTCTTGACAAACATCCTAATTTTGTCATGAACACAGGAAGTTGTTACATCCTTTTCTGGTGGTCCTAATTTGAGGTTATCAAGCAGTGAAAATATACTGCAGAGGCAATTTAATTAAACTTTGTTTTCAAGGTGTATCACAGTTCAAACTAAAAAGAAAATTTACATTTAAGGCACAATATGAAAATGAATGAACAAGTGTTTTGCTTCAATAGCTGACACAGTATAAAGTAGTAAAGTTACTGTTTTTCTTTTCATATCATTTCAGAGAGCTGAAAATAGCTGTTTTACCTTTGATACCTTTAATTGTTTTTAGAGCAGAGTCCAAGGAAGTTTACATGCTTGGTATGTTTTTTTTTAGCTTCAAGGGCTTCCCAATGTAAACTGCATTATTTTAACCATTTAGTGATGAGACAGTCGATACTACTTTGGTGATAAAAGATGTGACATCTTTTATGGAAGCATCACTAAAGGCACACAGATGAACATACTGAGTGGTCAGAACTGGAAGAAGTAAAGAGGTTTTAAGAGATGCCTGGAGCCCAGCCGCCTCTTCAGCCTGTGTTTGGAAACAGGGCTAAGGATAACCACAGGGCAAAAGATAACCACACGGCAGTGGTCAGCAATCAAAGTTTGGTGAGAACTGCAACAGAAAAAAAATGGGAAGCTGCTCAGGTCATGTCTAGTCTCATTAGTCCCTACAGCACCCAAATGCTTTCATTTTAAGCTCTACGGATTTTTTTTTTTAATCCCTCATAAACATTTTTTTTTGTGTGCAATTTCTGGTATTATTAAGTTCTTCTGGCATTTCAGGACAGAAGAAACTTAAAATTTACAGGTTAATTCATAAAAGCACCTGGCTGAATTTGCTTTCCTCTGTAATCATTTCCAGACATTTAGATATAGCCCACAAACCTTCAGGGATCCCTGACCCTTAAGGTTGAAAAACAATGAACTTGGACAGTCTGTTTCTATGGCCACGTGGTTACAAATAAAAATGAAATCGGTAAAATTCAGACTAGCTGTTAAATGATAGATTCATGGACTTGAGGTCAAATGGTACTGACTGTCCTGCAATCCTTCTCTAAAGCAGGTGTCTTGCAAACAGTTGGACTGGCCCAAAACAGAGCTAGGAAGTGAGAATAATTAGAACCTGAGCTCACACTCTGGCCTGCTCTTATTTTGTGGTACAGATGTATTCCTTTTGAGCAGTATTTAGTCAAAAAATGGGAATTAAATGAATCTGACATAAATAGACCATTTTCATTTCATTGTCACCCAGAATGGATAACGTTGACTACTGTGCAGTTGGCAAGACGTGCTGTGCACTTGTTCGTGTACTAATAATCTTCTCCTCTGCATGGGTGGTGCTTACTGACATTGAGAGCTTGTATGATCTCTCGCTATGCGTGCTGGGGGTAAAGACGCCTAGTTACTGTTATTGTTAGCAAGTATTATTTGGATCCTACTCAAGAGCTCACAGGAATGGAACAGAACCCTGTCAGAAGTTAATGGGCCTCTACTGCTAAATCACTGCTGCTAACTAGAAATGTCAATGTAAAACTGAATTGAAACGTTAATTTTTCAAGCAACATGGATCCTCTGACAGCATTTTATTACAGTAATGCTATTTACATTCCCTCCCCCGCCCAAGTGAGGAAAATGTCATTTAGAAAGTTTCTGCAATAAACATTGCTCCCTGCTGATTAGTTAAATCAAATGTTGCCTTTTTGTTTCTGACTTAAACATTAAAAACATAATTTACAAAACATCTAATATTAACATCATAATGAATGCACATGCTTTTGTATTGCCTTTCAACTATCAGTCTCCAAATTACTTATGCAGCTGTCACAGCTTCAGCACAACTGTAGAGAAAGATTTTCATTATCCCCTCTGCTTGGTCAAACTTTTACTATCACTCCTGTTATAGTAGGAGGTCAAGGACTGTACTCCTTGAATACACAGGTACTCCAGAATATATAGGTATTCCGAGAATACGCAAGTGTGGGGAGGGCAAGAAGGGGTCAGGTAGGAAGAGTTGTGGCTGTGCCACCTCTCTGCTGCCTGGGTAGGCACCTAAGGCAAAGCAAGATGCAGCTCTTTCTCCACCAAGAAAAAGCTGAGAGAGAAGGAGCAAGGAAAGAATGTTACGAAGTTACATCAGTTGTTCAGAGCCTTGTCCAATCATGCTTTGAATATCACCAAAAATGTAGACTCCACAGCCTCTCCTAGCAACCAGTTCCAGTGTCTGGGCACTCTCACAGTGAATAATTCTTTTCTTATAATTAATCAGAATTTCCCTTGCTGCAACTTATGTCCATTGCTTTCACTAACCACCTCCAGCTAGCTTCTGTCTTCTTCTCTAGAACATTCATTACATGTTTGAAGACAACCAGATTTCCCCTTTAATCTTCTTTGTTTCAGGCTGAATAAAACCAGATCCCTCAGCACTTCCTCCTACATTATATGCCCCCATCCCTTAACCATCCTGGTCATCTTCCACTGGACTTTCTCCAGTTGGTCAATACCCTTCCTGTACTGTAAGCCCAAAAAACTCTATAAACCACAAAGATCTTGCTCTGTTGCCGTCAACTTGGAATCAGGACCCTGAGTGCATTCCCCCCCAAATCCTGATAATTTGGCTGCCTGGGGTCTCCTAGGATATTAAGATGAAGGTTCAATTTTCTCCTCATCCTGAAGGTCAGTCTCCTATCTCCCATTTCCCAGGAGAATGAAGAAACCAGTAGGCTACATGCTATCCTGAGTTGAGGGCACTCTGCATGCATACACAGGCAGCTATAAGGAAAGGTACGTATGGTGAAGACAGAAAACCACAGCAAATACAGATACAGCTTAGCATCTGAAGCGCTCTCTCTGGATTCATCCTGAAAGGTTTGTGTTCTTCTCCCTGTGCCTATGACCTTTTCTTTGTTTTATCTGCTGGCTGCTGAATGTACAATTCAGACACCATTCCCAGACCAGAGACTGGAATCCTCCTCTCTTGATAAGTATCCAAAGTACCGGGTTGTCAACCAAGACTTCCTCCTCAGTGCCTTCCTTAACGTCCTAGGAGCCAGACAGCAGAAAAGCATTCGCAAATTAAGCAAAAAATGTACATTAAATTTGAAGTATGAATCTGATCTCATACATAAAATTGTCTAGTTGTATAGAACCAGTCCCTTCTTTCCACTGCAACAGAAGCCTCCTCATTTCAGCAGGATTAGTCTTGATTCTACGTCATGCATATTAGAGCAGCAGACCGTGTTTCCTAGATTATTTAATTTTGGAGCTCCCTAAAGGATTATTGATTAAAGAGTTGCTAACTAGTAGGCTACATTCAAAGGTATCTCAGTAGACTGCACAGAGGGGAGCCTCACTGTTCCGAAACTCACTGACCTGAAGAGGTCAGTTCGTTCAATACTGTCTGCTTTTACTGAATTTGTAGCAGCTGTAAGAATGTGTGCTTATTATATTCAGTATAAGTTTGCACTTTATCATTAAACAAAAAGTAAAATCTTTTTTTTCCAGGGACTCCCTCACCCCCCATGGATATAACTGCAGTTGTCCCAGATAAAATCCTGTGACAGTAACACTACTCTGAACAGTTAAGAAGGACCAATGCATTTGGGTAGGAAGTCTGTTTGGGATGCATGTTTGGTAACAGTGAACTTAACACACATTTCTGACAGAGCTACAAATTAGCTCTTTTGCCTAGTGTTACTCAGTAAAAACTTCGAGAAATAGAGAACTAAATCAGCAGTGAATATTTCTGAGTGGCTACAAGAACTGTTTGTTTAAGCCCTTGAACAGCAACTTTCTGAAGGCTATTCCCTTGGTTTGCAGTACATAGCACTGTGAATTTGCAAAATTCTCACTATGCATTCTCTTAAGACAGTGAGCCACCTCATTGCTTTTTCCAATGGCTTGTAATAGCTGGCTAATAATCAGTTTTCTTGAAACAGCACTTTATAACTTATTTTGTGTCAGGACATAAAAATCAAATCTAGAGTGTCAGAATATATGACAGTCTCTTAATGACTCCAACTTTGATCTCATTTTGATAAGTGAGCAGGAGACAAACGCTGCACTTTATTTGCTGTACTGCAAACATTTATTTTACAGACAAATAGAAAGAAATTATTAGGAAAAAAATACCAACAACTTTGTGTGCAATTAATCTGAATTCCTGGTAATTACTCCTGTAATTGGACCTGCAGTCCCATACAAAAAATATTCAGAAAACAAATCTAAATCTTTTAGAGTAGCACTCAAGAAGAATGGATACAATGGCTGAAATCAGTAGCTCGTTCCAATAGCTTTTTCAGGAAAGTAAGTTGGTCAGCATGGTGCCTGTGAAAATCCTAAGAACCTGCTCATATAAATCTTACCTTGATGAGAAGTCCCTACATATAAGCAACCTTCCCAAAGGCAACTTGTACAAGAGTTGCATGACTAGGTTCCTAAGATGTTGCATCAGGCTTGCTGTCAGCTCGGCCTTGAATAGAAGGTGGGATAACAACTTCATTGCTCCGAGAGAATCATGATGAATCCATGTATCTATGGAGTTATTTCCCTGTTCTGTAGTTTCTCCATATTTAAAGGGGTTAGCCATTTATTACTAGTATGCATCTGCCACAATTTACCATTCTGCGCTCTGCAGTAGCTCAGCTATTCTCACCAAATAGTAAAGGTATCAAGGTCCTGCTTTCTCAGGAAAGGACTTAAGAGCTGCACAGTTCAGTTACTTGCATGCACAGATGTATTCAGGGTCTGCAAAAACACAAACTGGTACACAAGAAGCATTTCTACTCCTATGAGCTGAGAAATAGAAAGTCACAGCTTTAAGTCTGGCCCACAGTAAAAGCTAGAAACACTTCGTAATCTAAATCTAAATACAATCTAATAGTGTGCTGTCTACTACTTTAGAAAACTAGATATGAAAAGCAGTTCAAAGTAATGCCTGATGCTTGCAAAACATCAGGAACAAGAATGAATATCAATACCAAGCTATTTATGATCACCCATAGCTGTAACATTCACTAGATGTAGAAGATGTGCTTCAGATACCTATCTCCCTTGCATTTCCTGTCTTGTAAATAAACATTACAGCTCTTCAGCTGAAATCTGAGAGAGGTTTGTTATAGTAAACTGAATAGCCTGCATCTGCTAAAAACTTGTGCCTTTTACTGTAAGGAGACAAACTGTGTGAGTCTGGATTTACAAAGTGATCACGTATCACAGTAGTTAAGAAAATTCTCCCCCCCCCACATCCATTTTTTTTTCTTTTCATCAAACAGTGAATCTTTATGGCATCTGAGACTTCTGAAGTTTGTATCATTTTGCTGTAAGGCGCAACACCTCAAAGCATCTGAGGTTTAGATAGTACTTACAGACAGCATCTGTCATTTCTCATCAGTGAAAGACACTGACATTTCCCACCCACAGCTTCATAATTTTCTTCATAGTAATAAACAGGAACACGCATTACACCTGGTCTTTGTATTAGGAGCTACATGAACGCATTTCAAACCCTCCAATATCTGCTTTCCAGGAATGTTTAACCTCTTCAGGAAGATAAAGGAGACAAATCCTTTCCTCTGAAAAAAAATGTAGTAATAGAATCTTTTGTTTTCTTCTTCAGTACACATGTATTCTTCTTTGTTTAAAGACAGTACTAATTTTAATCTGACAAAGCCTTCTGAAAGAACAAGCCTTCCCCCACCCTCCCACCACAAGTGCTGAACTTGCTGTTAAAATGGGGGGCAGGGGGGATGACTTCAACAAAGTATATGACAGAAAAAGCAGGTTTGTTTTCACGCAAACAAGTTTTCCATGCAATTTTACCTTTGAACAAGACACTGAAAACTTTGTATCATGTGCTAAGCATCCAGGCCAAACAACAAATAGGTAGAGCAATGCTGTAGCATATAATATTGGAAGGAGGGAGAAGTGCTTGTTGGAAACATATTCAAAGATTAACATTAGCCCCTGCATGCTCCTGTCTCAAGGCTTTCTCTAGAGTCAATAAAGAGAGAACAGCTTCTCCAGAGGGCAACTCAGAAGTGAAGATTCATTTAGCTACCCTAAATCTCCCTCTGGAGGAACCTCGCTTTCCATTAATTTCAGAAACAGCCTGCAGAGATTAGCCTCACAAGGATAACATTAGCCTTTGCAAATACTCCCCTCTAGCTACGTTTCAGCAGTAGGAACGGTGGTTGAAATTCACTATTGAGATGTAAAGTTAGTTAGGTGTACAGTATTTAAATCTGAGCACTACATATTGCACATGAAGTCAATTTTACTCAGCTGGAGCTTGGAACTCACCCAGTATTGCAGAAATGCAGCCTCCACAGCACTACTAAGATGACTGCAGGATTTAGTTTTTCTACTGCCCCATTAAACCGCTTTATTTGACGCTAACTGCACGCTGCCCTGCAAAGGCTCCTGTGCCCCCGGCACCTTCAGAATCCACAAACATTCTGCAGTCATACTGGCACAGCTCCTTCTCACTCCAACTGCACTTTTTATCACTGAACCAGCAATGGGAGGTGGGTTTTCACCATCAATCTAAACACGAAAAAAAATTATGAACTTTGAGACCTGTTGTCAACAATTTTCACAGTTACTAATTAGCAACAAGAGAGGAAAATGGCCTTTTAAACTCCAACACTGAATAAAGTTGGATTTTGTGGCTTGGGACTACAAACAAGAAACCAGATGCTACTGACAGAACTGTTGTCAGGACCTTTTTTAACTATTCTAGTTCTTCTGTATTACGTCAGATCACTGTGCTTCCTTCCTAGATAAATTTCTGCAATTTCTTCAAATTCTGTCAAATAATAGATTTAGTTCTCTTAGAACATTTTATAAATCAAAAGAATAATTACAGCTCTTCTAAAGTTTTGCTGAGATTTTTTCACATCAATAGTCTAGGAGTCTACAAAAATTCCTCTTCATGGAATAGCTTTTTAACATAAAAGAGCCATCATTTTGATATGTAAAATATGGGGGGGACAAACCCACTCCAAATTGACTTCACATCTTCACCAAAGGAGCGACAAAGCTGATTAAAGACAAAGGAGGTCTTTCACTTAACATCAGTCAGGTTCTAATCAGAGTCAAAGTTGATATCAATTCCAGGTAAAGTTGATTTCCAAAGCATGACTTAAAGTTTGGTTAGATAAAGTTTGGGAATACAACATTCTTTTGATAATTTATTAAGATTCCTAAGCCCTAGAAAGCTTGGTCTACACTGATGTTCTTCCTATATTACATGTCAAATATGACTGATACCTAACAAAAAAAGCTTACCAATATCAAAACAATTTACAAGCATCTTACTAAGTACATTTTACGACTGATAACAAGCTGCTTTACCAAATAGGAAAGATATGTTTAGATTTTAGAATCCATAGTGACAGAAACACATAATGCGCACAAAGTACTACAAAGATTATTTATTGTTCCTTTTTATGTTTTTTATATATATATAAATATATATAAAAACTTACAACACAAAATGTCAAATACTTTATGATATCAGTGTTATTACCTAAATAAGTGTAGTAAATATTAGTCATCATTTGAAATTATTTTACTCAGCCTTCTTCTACATAAACATCAAATTATCTCAGTTTCAAATTGTGTTTAACCATGATAGCCTTTCTAAAACTTTACTGCATCTTTAGACAGGAAAGGAAACTTCCTATTTGTTATATTCTAGTACCAGGTGTTTTTTTCAGGTATTCAGCCAATAATTTTGCAGACAGTAATTAGAAGCAATTAATCTTGTTCATTCTAATTATACAGTGGCATTACCTTAATAGAAACTATGAACTCTGCCCTTAAAATCAGTGTTCTGTAGAATTCCATGTAATAAGAATCTTTCCGCTTGAAATGAATCTCAAATTGACTGTCACTTGTTGATTAAAAGGTCAGAGGACAGAGTTTTTCATTTGTTGTCAAAATCTAACTAAGAAAATGACAAAGGAACAAACAGCTTCAACTTTCTTTTTGTTCATATCATTTATTGAAGTAAAGGAAAACCCAGAATTTTACAATTAAGTTTTAGAGTTGGAAAATGTTTATTCTCAAATATCACTTTCAGAAGAGTTTTCCTCTATGTGCTTACTTCATGCCAACTCAGAAAGGCATTTTGTACTTCTATAACATCTGCCACTATTATCTGAATATCCTTTTGGAACATGATTATTGCACAGGACAGTTATATTTGTAACAATCTCAATAAGACACAAAATGCAACAGAGTAAGATTTTGCCAAATATATTAAATTACAAAATAATATTACTAGTCCAAAAAAAACAGCAGTATTAATTTCTCTAATTAAAATACACATTTGAGAGTTTACCTCAGGCAATTTATAAACAAGTACTTTACCTGAACACAAACATTTCTGTGAATTTTACATGGTTCCCTTGTAACACACAGTAACAAAACAAGACTTTTACAAAGAAAAAGAATTAGTTTACTGAAAAAGGAATGACATATTTGACCAATACGTATATATTCCCAAATTATGATGCAACCCTTTTCAGCTGATGGCACTTCATTTGAGGAGATCGGATCTCAAATTCTCTGAAACTGTGTTTAATTTAACTTCACTAAATGTCAAATGAAATTTTAACACAGATATCTCTGTATTTTCCTTTATCTAAAATAACTTCAGCATCTTACAATTACTTTGGAACATTTGGCAGCTATTCACTTATTTCAGTAATAAATCCCCGAAATTTCCCTTCTATTTGAGCTAAATATTAGAACATGGGACAAACTGTTCTTCTGAATGTGGGAGTATGTATCATGGTTTAGAGAAAAAATGTTTAGCACTCAGTAAAGAACAATTTCTTTGTAGCAAAATCATAAACATCTCTCCTTTCCACCGAGTAGGCTCAAAATACAGAATATTTTAGATCTCTTGATCGTGGTTGTGGGCTTGCCCTTCTGGTTTCAGTAACACTTTTGGAGAGGTCCATCTTTCATTCAAGAAAGTAACATGGAACCAGCCCATTCTTCTACTTGTCAAACAAGAATGAGTGTATGATTTAATACATTTTAAACAAGACAGTGAAACCTTATCTCTATTTAAAGAAAGATCAAACCCTAGGGAGTCATTTTTGATAGCTTTAAGAAGGCCAATTCATTAGCTGAGTTCCAAAATAAATACAACTTGGCTGCATGGTAATGTCACTTATTCCAAAGCTTTCAGTAGTTGTTAAGAACTCCCAACTCGATCTCTGGGAATAATCCGTAGATCTGAACCATGCTTTAGAAATACATTTCCTAAACAAAGAAAGAAAGAAAGTTGGTCATGCCTAAGTTAGACAGGATACACATATATTAAATAAAAGCCTTTCAGGAAAAATGTTACCGCAAAAGGCATACACGTTTAAAGGACAATAATATCATGAGGTCAGTGTTTAACATCTTTGTAGTAATTTCTCCAATATATCAGAAATGTATTATGTTCTCACAGAATTTTACCTTGTCCCTTCTGTATCTCCTCCCTCCAAAGAACTCTTCTTGAATTCTCTGGAGAGAAGTAAAGTAAATAAAAGTACCAAACCCAATCTCATAAGTAAAAATATCAGACCCAGAGTCTTACATTATAAGCTTATAAGCTCTGGTCTTTCAAACTTTGCAGTTCTATACTTGAATATACCTGATTTTGCTCACGTTATAATAATTTCAAGACCAGGAAATCAAGTTTTACTTCTCCATAATTATTTAAGTCATTCATGAATATACTCATTCTTAATTCTCTCTGTGGTTGAACTCTCATCTGCTTCTAATTTCAGAACCACAGCTGTACCTGCCTTTTAGAAAGGCTCCGCTGTTGTTCAAAACATGTCAGTCTTACTATGGCATGAATAATTCTTGGACTTGTTACTGTATAGTCCTAATCATGATAGCCTTTTCAGGAAGGGAAGGTACAGAAGTTAGAAGTATCTAAAACCTACAGCTCTAGAAAATTTTGCGCATGTATTCAGGATTGTCATTAAATGCTATTTTCTTCTATTAAATGTGTAACATTTGAAAATGAAACCACACTGTTAAACATGTGATGCATTATTTAATTAATGTATGAGTTATACTTTTTAAATTAACTTCATACTGTTATTACAATAGCTTTATGTTATTACATAAAACATACTATATGGATGTCTACAATACTGAGTTTTAATAATATCTACCTATACCCATTCATCTCCATGTTGTCTTGTAAAAATAGAACCATCATTTCTCTCTCCCAAACACCCCATTTCATGGATGCATAGTGCTTTCATAACAAAGATTACGATATTTAACATTTGTTTAATTTATTAATATAGTGGAACAAAACTCCCCTTTTTTCAAACTTCACATTTCTGACACATGGATCAGGACCAACACTATTCTACTTACTCAACATAACGAGGATTAGAAAATCCAGTCAAGGAATATCATCACAAGATATTTCTTTTTTTAGAGTTCTCCTAAAACCACATATTGAAGAGACTGTTCAAGCCCATTAGGGCTCGAACACAAATCCCTCACAAAATCTGTTTCTGGCAAGCCAGAGAACTAAGCTTACTAACCTAGATGAAAAGTATCTGTGTTACAATGTCCACTGTAAAATTCTAAAATTTTAAAACAGGCCACAGATACATCTCACACAGACAACAGTTCACCTCTCAGTGCATTTCCATCATTAAGATCACAGTGGTTTTATTAAAGTTATGGCATACTATTCCCTGAACTACCGAGGCTTTCAAAGTGAAATCAATACTGTACAGGAATTAAGTGTTAAACCTTGCTTTTTCAGCTTTCATTTCCCCTGTTTTGCAGAATCACATGGGAAGAATGAAATTGAGGAATGAAGCATTACTTTTGCTCAGAAAGGTCATGAAATAACGGAACAGCACAAAACTTTGAAATCTACAAGGATTTTTAAGATTTTATTCCTGTATCTTCTTATTTTGGGAAGCTTTTGAAGACTAAAATGACTGCTCAATCTACAAGAACCTTAAGAAACAAAAAAAGTGTTTAAAATGCAAGTTTCACACCAAGTTTCTGGGACAGTAACTAATATGGCTGAATATGATGTTGTATCTAAATTACCACATGCACTTGTAATCTAAGGATGAATATACTCATCACTATAGTAAGTCCTGGGTTGATTTGTTCCCTCGCCCTTCTCCCCCAGTTTATGGGCAACACCACACAGCAGTGCCAGGGCAATGGTACCTTCTACATTTAAAAGTCCATGTGTCTAGTTTTCCACTTGCAGGTAAGATTGTGGTGAAAAATATTTTACACCTAGATGCTTTTGATTTACCTGATCTGTTCTGTAGTACAATTCCTCAACATTTACCAGCACTTTGGAGAGCTAAAGCTAGTCAACTGGAGATGTGAATTCAATGAGCGTAACTTGACGCACACTGAACTGCCATTTGGGTGCTTTCATTCAGGAGTAAAGTAGTTCTAGCTCCATTTGCTTCAAAGCATTAAGCTGCAACTATCTTGGGCTCCATAATACAAAATGAGAGTATGCTTTTGGGGAAGAGAAGAAATTGCATAAGCATGCTTTAACTTAGGCAAATCAGTTAGTCAGTTGCTTAAGTGTCCTTGAATGGTCATGTAAAGATGTGGCCTTGCAGGATGGTGATGATCAAGTACATAATCTATATTATTATCATCTATTTCTTTATCATTTGTTTTTAAAACACTTGATCACGATGGGGACAGTGTCATGTGGGGAAACTGACTGGGGCAGTACACCTGTCAAACCAAAAAGCAGGTGTCCTAAGGTGAGCTCCAGCAGGACAGAAACCCCTGTGGAACAAAAGGGCAAAAGCTCACTTGATCTTGATTTTCAGATATTGTCGACAGAACCACAGACCTCAGAATTAGGTCACTACACTCAAGTGGATCTTTTTACATCTCCAAGAAGTTCCCAAAGCCAGTGTCAAGCAACTGCTCTTCTTATATGCTCTACAGGGTTTTACTTTATATTATTTATCTTTCATTGCTAAGTACACTGATAATACCTCACTTTCTGATTTTCTTTTTAGGTCCAAAAAAATAGATAATGTCTGGCAGACACATAGGGCACAAAGGAACGAGACCTGGCAGAGACTCCATGCAAACAACAAAGAAGTGGCAAGAAAGTCTCCATTAACTGTTGATCACATTTACAAGCAGGAATATTCACAAGCAGGATGACTGTGTTCGAGAAACACCAAAGCCATTTTTATTACATCTTAGTAGAAAGTTATCACCATTTTTTCCCCAACAAGATATTCCATCCCACCATAACTTATGTCTCAAGTGGGTCATGGTTAGATTACATATTACCATGATAATTTCAAAATGAATTTACAGTGTAACTTTTAAAAAACAAGTCTGGTCAACAGAAGACTTTCTGGACTACTACCAGTACCATTCAAAATCGGTACTAGGTATCCACACAATCCAGGAGGTGATGGGCCAAGGTTTTATACTTCTCTGTGACAGAAGCAACCTCTTGACTCATGGCAGGCCTCCACATGTAAGTCACAGGTTCCTCATCTAGCAACTTCTTGACGAGAACAAGAGAGCTACACACGAGAATGCTCTTCTTGTTTTGAAAACATGCTACCCATCGATCCTGCACTGAGTATTTAAATGTGCCTTTTCAGGATTGCTGAAGTACCAAATACTACTGGACTAGGTATAGGGGGTAAAAAGAATATGGCTAGTTCTTGCTATTTTAGTATGCTATTTTACAACTGCACTGAATAACTAAGGTCTGAAGATCACAAATGCCTTTTTCTTTCAGAGACTCAAATAACCAAATGTTGAACAATAATTATACGGAATTAACATATTATACACAACACTGACTATAGTTTCCAATTACTGGGTAATACTTCCCCCATTTGAGAAATCAAAGCTTAAAATATACAATACAACAATCCGGACTGCCATGAATTAATTTTAAAGAAAAATAATTGAGCTTTTTAATATCGGTCTCCATAAATAACAGCTTACCTGCTGTCTGTGCAGGGTTTATTCCTATTCCATCTAGAAAATAATTAAATTTTTTATTGGTGAGGGGAAGGGGAGAAATAGAAGGGAAAGAAAAAACAAACATCAGGACAGTTTGTTATACTAAACTGACAGCTCAAAAATACAACATGCTAAACAATAACCTATATAATTAATTACATCAGTCCTTTGAGTAGCTATTTCCTATAATGAAAACCAGTCTCATTAAAGTGCTGACAAGAAAACTTCAGCAAAGAAAACCCAAGTCATATGCTAGGACAAAAATCACTCAAATTAATAATATTAGCGGTTTAATCCCTTGCACAAGCAGTATAAATAATGATGCAATATCATGTCCAGTTTGCACTCTGTACAGTTTGTAAAAGAAAAGATGTTTCTGCTTTTATCAGTATCTCTTAACTGGAAGTACAATATAAAAATTATACTCTTACCATTTGTTATAATGGCACTTGTTGCTGCAGGAACTTTGAACTAAAGGAAATAACAGTAGAACAAAATAACATAAGAGACATAATTAAAGTTGAAAATATAGGGGGAATACTCAAACTAATTATAATTTTAGTTGGTTTGGGTAAAAAAAAAATATTTTTATTCATTAGACAAAATATAAAGTTAAGTATTCCCAAAGTTAAGAAAAACTAGCTTTGATCATGCTATATACAAAGGAGCAACTGAAAAAACAGAAATGAACTTCTGGAAAGTGTACCTGTTATGTCAAACACTGTGAACAAGTACTACGTAGAGAGAAGGCTAAGAATGCAGATGCCAAAATCTCCTGGAATAAAACTGAGCAACATAAAATCTTAAACCTGAAACACATGTATATCCTCATATGCATACAGACTTTACACTTGAGCACTCTTGACATATATAAGCATTTGCAAAACCAAAAGTTAATGCAAGAACATTACATGTTTGAGGGAAAAAGATTTATCTGCTGTAAAAACAGAATCTGCATTGAGAGAATATCTTTCATCATACAAAATCAATTCTGTGAGTACTTAGTAGCATCCATTGCCATCACAAAGATCATCACAATGAGAACTTCCTGTTGCCCTGACTGTGGACAGAGGAGAGTTAGCTAGAATTAACTTGAGCTAATCTTGGATAATTTTAACCAATTTCCTGTTTTTCTCCTTGGCTCTGTTTGGACCTCTCCAACTGCATCTTTCCAAGACAAACCCTAGCCAAAGTTACGGGGAAAGAGTTCATTCCGGGATCTGCTGGAAAGGCAGAGGAAGCACTAATAGGACTGCATCCCATCTGGCTCCCTCATCAGGTTTCTGACGCCAGCCTGAGCAGGCTCCGTACCCTCAACTACCATCATGTGTCTTCACGCTACCCCTCTCCCCATATGCATCATATGCAGTGAGTTTCACAGTATGAGCCCTACTCAGGTGGGGCTGCATTGCACACAAGCTTCAAATTATTTCAGAAGATCTGAACTGGGATGAGGAAGCCAAAAATAATGATGTCTTAGTACTAGAGAGAGCCAAATTGAGCCCAGAGAAAAATACTGCCCTCTGTACTATGGACAAGACCAGTCAGAATAGAAGGGTAAGCAGTCTGGGTGCAAGTTAATCAGTGCCACTTGGTCTGAGGACCAGAGGTTGCTCCTTCACATTTTTTTTACGTAGCACAATGAAAAGCCTCTAAGGTAACAGGCTGATGTCTCAGCAATCAGCAAGTATCTGTGCATCCTCCTCTCTATGTTGCATAAGAAAAAGGAGTTAACTAAGGAGTTACTAAATGTTTCCCAGGAAGATGTGCAGAGTTCTCCCATCTGCTAAGCATGTCGCTTAAGCCATACTTTTCAATGATAGTCATTAACTGCTTTCCTCATTTTCTGATTGCTCAACTAAAGATTTTGAGGTCTGATCTGCAGAAACTCTTTGCATTCACAATATCTAAAGCTTATGGTAACTGTGCTTGAATGCAGTACTTAATTCTTAGCCTATTGGAAAACAGTTTTTTTTTTTTTTTTTAAAATCTCCAGACATACAAAATCAGAAGAAACCTTTTCACTTAATCTCTCTTAGCTTTTTATCCACAACAGGTATATAATGTCACTCTCTCATCTTGCAGGCTAGAATGAAAACATTAATATTGGCAAAAAGATGATCATAAATTAGTTACCAGTGTCATTGTAGAAAGGTCTATGAAGAAAGTAATAAATCCGTTTTCTGACCAAGAATTGAATAATGAACTTGATAAAATAGGGGCTACATATTTAACAGTAAGAACATAAAAAATAACATGCTATCTCATAATAGCTAATGCATACATATCATACACTGAAGAAAGATAAAGCCTTCATTCTAAAAATCACTAACTTCGGGTTTCTTGACTTAGCAACAATCTTTTAACAGATTTTATTACATAACAGGAGAAAATAAGTTTATAAGGTTTGAACACTGAGGTATTATTAATGTCAATCATATTAAATCCTGTTTTCTGGAATGAGTTCATCTCCAGTTCAAAAAGTAAAGGAATAAAATGCAAAGAAAACCCCAAACAAGCTAGCAAACATTTGGTTAATTTAATACTTTAGTTATTTTTCAACAAACAGGTTTCTAATGTAAATAGGTGATACCATTATCTTTCATCCTACCTCATCCGACAGAAACCCCAAGTAATTTCTAGAATGTTGAGTGCCTCTGCTCATTTTTTCCTCCATCTCTTTTGATATACGACAATGCATGAAAGGGATGGATCATTCACAGCAGAAGAATGGACATTTGCACTCATTTTGTGCCATTTTGCTTTTCAGGAGGAGAACATATCTGATGCAGTCACTCTAGGTGCACATGAGAACTGTGTGGCAGTCATCCAGGAAAACAGTCAAAGATCCAGTAGTTAAGATATGCTTATTGTTTCATAAGATACAGTATTAAAAGAGGATGAAACACTTATTTTAGTCCAAAATACTGCGCCAAACAACAATAGTGTTTACTACATTCAGTTGTTGGCTATGTATTCGCTACAGTGAGAAAGATCACAAGTATAACATACAAATGGAAACTACCACTAGAAACAATCACACATAATTTGGGTGCAACATGATTTACTACTACATGCCTAATATTTTTTTTGACCTTAAATAGAAAATCCTTCCTGTGCTTGCTAAGCATACATTTCCAACGCTGAAAACGCATAAGCTTTTTATGATAGGAAGTTAAATGGATGCTCAACTGGCAAAGAAATACCATATTTAGCTTATAATCCCTGGCTGGCTCTGAAATCAGAACAGGTAACAAGTAAAAAACCCAAACTCGCACATTTTTAAAAAGAGCTTATGTCCACTTCAAAAGGCTTATGAATCAATAACTGAGGCTACTTCCTGCAGTGCTAGGAAATACATTTGTCAATATCTACAATCAAATTATAAGTAAAAGAGGACAATCTTATGCCAGCAATTATATCCCTTTCTTTTTAAAAAGATGATAAAAATCTCCTACAGCAATAAATTCATCTTCTTTTGGAGCAATAAAAGCAGAAAAGTGTATTAAAATACAGCATTTTAGCACCAATCAATCAACAATGACATTAAAATAAAAAATAATAGTTTTAAAAACATGTATATTTATGAGGCAATAAGATTCAACTTTATTTACTGGAAATTGATGACAATTTTGGTAATAAAAACCTCTCTTACATTTGTGGAATTAAGTATTGCGCAAATGTATACTCAGGGAATATGTACTAAATAACTGATAGGTAAATAAAAAAAAAAACCACCAATAGGTACCACAAATTCTAAAAGAAAACATCAACACTGCCACAATATATTGTGACAATTGTGAAGAAATCTATAAATAGATACAAACTGAAAAGAACAGTGTTCCCTATACTCTGTATTTCAATGAACATTTTTATATAGTCTGTAAGACACACGGAAAAAAAAGAACTCAAAGAAAGAATTAAATTTGCATTACACAAACATATTCAAATACGTAAGCTGGGAAGGGCTGAGACTGCTACAAACTATAAAAGTTCCTGAGAGCCTCCCATATCTAATACAGTTTTCTTTCATTTCCAACTGTGCAAACTTTCAGTTGGGTACATTGAACTTTCACATGTTATATGACAAGCTGGAGATGATAGAAAGATCTTTGTTATGCTTTTCATGCATTTCCAAAAAAAGACTGAAGGAATACATATTGTTTTGCTCAATGAAAATAATTCAGAAAACTTTTCTTGGAGAAAACTGTAACCATCCAAACCACTGCGATTGAAACGTGAAATACAGTATGAACATTCTACATCATAGCTAAAGTTCTACTGTTCCAGAGAAATTCTGATTTGAAAACTGTAAGACTCTGAAATTTGGACAAACTATAAGACTCTGAAAAAGAAGTTAATAGAAGTTTGCTAAGGCTTAACAGCCAAAAGCTCCCAAGATTAAGTCGTACTTTGCCCCCCGAGCTCTAGACACTCAGGACACTGTCAGTCCTCTTAGCCTGAAGACCAACTAACAAACATCTTTGCTCCAAATCCAGGCTATGATATCAACCTTTCTCTATATGTTTTGTACAAGATGCTGTGAAACTGTGTTCTGGATCATGATGTGGTATGATAAGTTAATGCCAAACTATTCAGCTGAAGGAACATGAAACATGTAGAAAGACAGAAATTCTGCTGAAGGAACATGAAACATGTAGAAAGACAGAAATTCTTTCTCCTTCCTTTCAACACCAGATTCAGAGACAATAAAGGGCTTGAATTAAAAATTACATAAAGTACACTCTTCCCCCAGAATGAAGCTAAGAATGTTTTTTTGCCCTTCTGTTTACAAAGCATTTTGTCCTGCCTTGTCTCACAGACATGTAAAAAGCTTCAGTAACACATCAGCAATGACAACTAAAACCAGCATTATATTCTGAAAAAATCAATTATATGTTTGTTTCATTAATTTATATTTATGACTAACACAAGCTGATACAAAAGCCTAAGTGCTTTAACACTGTTTTTTTTGGGGGGGGGGGGGGGGCATTCTTTGTAGTTTCCTAAAAAAAACCCAACCAACCAACCAACCAAAAAACCCCACCTATATGCATTTAATGCAATTACACAAGTGAGCACTAACAATAACAGGCTCTTTTCCATTCCATCACACATTCTCCATTTTTCTTTCAAGCATCCAAAAAACATCTACAATTATTCTATAAAAATGGGCTGATCCATAGTCCTCTGGGGTCCCATGGACACTCAAAATATTCATGTCAACTAAAGAAATGTTTTATTAAATATGAATATTTAAATAATCCCTCTCTAAATCCACTTCACAGAGAACCACATCACCGACTGTAATGTTGCAGTTTTATAAGATGAAGTTAACAGGTTTGACAGCAACTCTCCCACCAGGAGAAGTGTCCCCTCACCTCTGGTATCTCAAGCTGCTCAGTCTCACCCCAGTCTTCCTTGTTCCCTCATACCACCCATTAACATCCAGCATCTAAGGCACGATTCCAGATCAGAGAAAAAAATGCGTGTGAAGATTAATCCAGCAAGAAAAAAGGTTTAACTCACACTGTTTCTCCAAACTGGGTCTCTATGTGGCAGTATGCATTCTTATGCTGGCATGCTCAAACGGGTGACAGAACAGAAGAAAGCAAGAGCCAGGGTTGCTTTTGGAGGATATGACACCTTACAGCAGCTTAAGCTGCTTGTAGACTATGGTATTAAAATGAGTCTCACACAGAGAATGAAGTAAACTTAATTGACTGATATAGCTGCATTAGTTTAGACCATAAAATATAATGTCAAAACCCACAGTAAAAAAAAAAAGGCAATTAAACCAGCAAATGTCTTTTTAAGGTATATACTACAATTTCACTGCTTTAACAAATTAGACTTTAAATATCCCAAGATTTTACATACTTATCTTAAGAAAACAGAGAGTGAAGGTACAGACTCTGTTAAAACTTTTTGCCAACTAAACAATAAAAACAACTGTGCTTTTGAGCGATTTTTACTATTTAGCCCTACATGAACATCTCTCAACCTTTGTACATTCAACCTGAAACAAACAGAATATGTCTCTTCAAGCACACTTTACAGGCAATTTAGGAACTCGATTTTGGATTCCATGTGAAAGATCAAACACAGAGACGCCAAGAATATGGTATGCAGATCTTATTTAATTCTTGTTTTGAACCCACCCCAAGTGCCTAATCTCAATGCCTTCTATAATCAGAAATTATATGCTTTGCATAATTGGAGCCTACTAGAGCTGTATGTGAGAAGAACTTAAAAATTTCCTGAGTAATTTTTAGGAATATTCTGAATAGTCTACAAAAGTTACTTAAAATATTAAACCTTCAGTAAGTGTTTTACTTATCTGTGTTCACTATCCCAGGTTTCTGTGCTAATGTAAAATTGTTTAGTTTAATTACAAAGAAAAACTGAATGTCTGTCTACATCTGCTGTTGACATATGTAAATTGTGTAAGAACTGCCAGATTTTGGATTCTGGAAGATTTGGTAGGTTCACGCAGATATCAGTAATGCTTGTATCCACACATATCTAACAACAGCATACTTTATGCTGAAGTAACCACTGTATTTTTCTAGTGAAAAGTTCTCATTTTCAGAAATACTGAAAGAGTTAAAAAACAATGTCGCCATTCTCTACTTACTTCTTCCGCAGCAAACTTCAGGACAGCTGTGAAAGGCGTACTTTCAGGCACGCTCAACCTGAAAATGACAATTTAAGTGAATATGTATCACGTGACTACTAAGCTGCACTGCAAACTACTTCAAACAACAACGTAAAGCTATATTTCACTTCACACAGGCGAAGAAGGCCGCCCTTCCCCTTCACGGCAAAGCACGGCGGAGGCGGCTGCGGCACGGAACGGCCACGGCCCGCAGGGCCCGCGAGCTCACGCTTGCGCTGCCGCCTGTTTGCCCGAGCCCCCCCCCACCCCGCGGCGCGGCCCTCCTCGCCGCACTCACACTTTGTAGGGCAGCCGCGGGTCCGAGGTGAGCGTCACTTTGAAGGTAACCTTCGACCTGCGGGGAGAGCACAGCGTGAGAGGCGCGGGAGGGCAGGGGAAGGGGCAGGGGCGTCGTGGCCCCGTCACTCACATGGTCCTGCCGCGCCAGGCCAGGCCTGGCCGAGCCGCCGCCGCCGCCGCCGCCGCTCCCCACCGACACGTCAGCCCCGACAGCCGCGCGACGGGGCCTTCGCGCCGTGCCCACCCGCCGGGCTGCCCGCGCCGCGCCTGAGCAAAGGGGAAAACGAGAAAAAGCGCTCCCGACCACTGCGGGGCACAGAGAGAGGGTGTCCTGTCCCGGCGCCGCAGGAACGCGGGGGGGGGGGGGCCGCGGCGGGGAGGAGGTGCCTCGGTGCATGGGGATACGATTTCTAACGAGGCCTTTGCGCGAGCCGCTCCGCGGCCTGCGGCGGCGAGGAGTCAGGGCGCAGGCGCGGGGCCTCGCGCTTCCGCCGGCGTCGCGGTGTGAAGTAAGCGGCCCCGAGGGGCAGCGGCCGCGGTCGAGCCAGGGCGGCGGTGGGGGGCTGCGCCGGCTGGCGGGGAACCTTTAAAAAGGGCCGAATCACCTCTCTTTTCAATAAAAGCGAAAAAAGGAATGCTGGGTTTGAATAGGACTTGTGTGTGCCTGTATGTATATGAGAAGTGTGTGTATATAAGCACGCATATGTATATACATGTGCACGTGTGACGTGGGGGGTTCGTCGTTCGGGCTGGTTCCTTGGGGTTCGAGTATGTCACAAAACAAATCCCAGATGTCCCACGGGTGCTCGTCAAAGCTACCCAGGGAAACACAGAAGCAAATAAAGCACCAGCTCCACTCAAAATCCAGCTGTTCACATGTTGCTTGCCATGGGGGTGGGGGAGGGCTAAGCGCTGAGTTTTTGTTTAGATGTTTTTGGATAGTGATGGATACTCTAATGGGCGAAAAAAAATTCCCATTTTGCTTGGCTTTGGCTTTTCACAAGCTAATTTCTTCTGAAGACTAAATAAGATTGCACAGAAATGAAGAGGGAGTAGCAAGCCACAAAGGGTATTTTTAATGGGTTTTTTTAGGCTTGTTCTTCTGTTGAAACAGATAAGGACCAAATTTCCAGTTGTTGGTATTATAAGTATTATTATTCTGGAAAAAATGCTTGGCCAGACTGGTATTATTTTTCCCCCAGCCTCTACCTTCTATAGGAAAGACAGCTTTCACTGTGGACTGAGCTGCTTGTTATCACTTCACACTTGCCAGACTGATCATGGGAAGCACTTTGACATGTCTACATCGGTTGGGGTCTCATTAGGGAATAAGGTAGTAGAAGAAATAACAGTAGAAGAGGCAACTGACACACTGGAGTCACCAGTTTCTTATCTAAGGACTGGCGTAATGCTCAGTTATGAAATTTAGTTTTTCACCCCTCTGTTGCTCTGATTTGGACATAGTCAGAACTGAGCTTTTCCAAAAAGGAACAAGAAAGAGCAACTCACTAGCAACTTGTATGATGGCATTACTATTTCCCAGTGTTTTCTGTATTTACTTTTATTTCGCCAAATTTATCTTTCACAACTGCATTACATTAGTGGTGCATCCTCGTTTTGTAATCCATTAGTGATCTCAGAGCTTTTTCATCGCCCTGCTTCTAAATAAAGAGAGCACACGTTAAGTTAAAAATAATTAAGTCATCTCTGAAAGCGTAACCTTGCACTTGTAAAGCTAAATGTTATTCCATTTTTATTCTTGCCCTCTCCAAAATCAGATAGTTATTTTTGTGTGATGTTATTATGCCTTGGGTTTATAAAACTCTGAGTCATCTGCAGCTTTCATTAATGCATTGCTGTTTTGTGTGCCAAGCTCATTAATGCAAATATGAAATAAAAGACTGATCCTTGTAGAACTTCATTACTTGCCTTTCACCCTAAGAACTTTCCCTCTGAACCGCTGGACCCAAAGCTCCAAGCTGAAGCTGGACTGCTTCTAGTACCAAAGTTGACTTGCTTAAAGACATTTTGAGTATATGTGTGCCATAATGCTGCTAAGAACAACCTAAATCCAGGCGGTGGTAGTCCTGCCTTCTGGCCATGTAGTCCTGTCCTCCGCTATGCATAGGAACCAGCACTCCCGTGACCAGGTGGAGAGTCAATTCAGAGAATTACTGATTTGGCAGAAAAAAAATAATATTTCCTTTTAGGTAGTTTTCATCTGTTTAGCTTTCTGAGCCGGCATAAGGAAAGACATGAGGAAGCACATCTGGGTAGCAGTACTATTGCATTCCACCTTAAATCAGCTTAACATGGAGCAGGCATCAAGAGCGGGATGGTATCTTTGTTAGCTGGAAACTTCAGAGGGCATTGAAGATTAAGTTCGGGATTTGAAGTGTTTACATAGAAATAAAACATGGCTGGTGCTGGAAATTTATAATTTCACCACACTGTCTAAACCTTTTCAGAAGGCTATCAGGGTTGTTATTTTTCTGAGAATTTACACTGAATAAAGAGGCAAAATGTGTATGATTTTTCTGTGTCGGCTGGGAGAGTTGACGGCACTTGCTCTCCCATGTGGAAACAAATCAGGGATGGGTTAGAGGTGACTGTTTTTCACTAATGGATTTATACACAACAAAATTCTCCTCAACTCCAGAAATATCCATTTCCAACAAAGCCTCTCCTCTTTCCCCTACATGAGTGAAACCAGGGAAGAGGCTGGGGTTATTTATTCAATTGTGTTCCCTACAGCTCTTATCCACACTTAAATATGTTGTGTGATAGCAATGAGACATAGCTTTTGCTTTTCTAGCTGTGTAGCTGACAATTAGAATGACAATTTGAGCAATTAAAACAAATGGGAACTTTGGCAATTTGTAAACACATTAGTAAAACAGAAAGCTTTTCAGTCAGAAAATATGTAAAAATCAGGAAATAACAAAATATATCCCTCTGAATGCTAAGATGTGACTGGTGAGCTGAAATGCCTCTGACAGCACTTCAGAGTAATCCTTGTAAATAGCATTGCAGGAGAGAAAAGTATTACAATACAGAGAAGCTATTCTTCTCACACACCTGTAATGTATAGATAGCCACCTACCTGGACCTAGTTTAATTGTGTTGAAAGGGGCAATAAACAGAACAGTAGCAAAGGAAATAGAATTTAAAAAGTACAACACTTTTGCCTTAATGAGGTCTGTTGATCACTGTTTAACTTCCTGAGCAGTATGATGACAAGCTTTTTTTCATATTGAAGGGTAAAATTGTTCTAGAAAGAGAAGAAACTCTTTTTCTTGAAATAAGGTGGAACATGTGAAATTACAAACTTTTTTTTTTTTTTTGGGGGGGGGGGGGGGGTGTTTTGCTGGTTCTTTTCCTGGGCAGTTACAGGTTGACATCCTGTACAGAGGCAGTAGATACTAGATACTTGTGGCCTGAATCCAATTTCTTAATTAAAAATGTTTGAGTTGTCATAACTACCATAATTATTTTATTTACATAAAATGCAGGAGTAAAAGTAGTCTTTGATAGTATTTTCTACCCACTTCCAGAGAAGTTAAAGATAATGTAGAGTACAATACACTGGAGAAATGTGTTTGAAGCAGTTTTTTCAAGCCTGTGCTCTCCTCTTGCCTCTTTTCTTATCATCCCTTATAATAGTCTCTAAGATACCTTATACTGGTGAGTATTAAATTGGAGGAGCCCTGTGATGCAGGCTGCAGAACTAGGAATCACAACACACTCCATATTCATCCAGCAACAAGTAAACGTGGCCACAGTTCAGAATCTGGTCATAAAAATTAAGCTGCAATGTTTTGATTTTTAAAAAACATTTCCCATGTTTCTGAAGCTCACAGCATGTCCAAAATAGGTTGGCTTTGAACCCTTACATGTGTTTCTAACATTAATGAGTGCATGTGCCAATTAAAGAACAGCATCTTTTATGCTACAAAACAAGCACCCATGCAGAGGAAGATTACCACACATGTATGTGCCCTAAGAACTTTATGGAAATATTTCAACTGAAAGTTTTAAAAATGCAATGCAGTATCTCTTGCATGTGAAATGTACCCTTAATGTTGTTAGCTTTTGACTGAATAAGGAACATTTAACTTCCAAGAATCTTTACTGAAACAGCACTGAGTTAAGCCTTTGAGCACATACTCAGAGAATTAAATCTTGGCACTCAGGAAACTTTTCTTCTATGGTCACAAACAATGAATTAAACAAGTATTGCAAGACAAAGTCTTACAGGAAGGAGAGAGGAAGACAAGGGAAACTCAGTGTTTTGCCAACCAACTACTTCCCTACTAAGTACAGGGATAATAGTCCCATTCTGTCTGCTCTCAGTGAGGCTGCGGTATCACCAGATGGGCTGAGCAATTCTAACCACCATGAGAAAAGGAGAGGTCCTGTTTTTCTCCTCACATCTGCCCCATTCTCTGTTCCTGGCCTCCTGCCTGCAGTTCAGCTTGCACTGGC
Source organism: Dromaius novaehollandiae (assembly GCF_036370855.1). Lineage (NCBI taxonomy): Eukaryota > Metazoa > Chordata > Aves > Casuariiformes > Dromaiidae > Dromaius > Dromaius novaehollandiae. The sequence goes on from NC_088098.1 coordinate 191,273,919, forward strand.
CGTGTCGCTCGCTGGATCCACCTGTGAAGCAATTCAAATCAGCAAAAGACGTGGGCATTTTCCTGCTGGCTCAGAGCATTGAATCAGCTCAGTAAAAGGTTTGATGAATGCCAGGGCTGATGTGGCAGAGGAAGTGGAATGGCTGTGGTTGGCAGCTGGAGGAGGCAACACAATCTTCCCCTTTTGTCAGTAGTGAAACACAAGATAGCGTTTCCTCTTGAAACGACTTCCTACAGTCAGAGGACTAGGATCTCCTCTGATGGATACACCCCATTAACTCTCCTTTGGCTCAGTGGGGCAATGTGTTTCTCGGCTCTCCCGCCTGTTCCAGGTCAAGCTCATCGATGGTAACTCTGACTTGTGGCTCTTGCCAGCAGGCAGAGACATTTTCTCAGCTACAGAGTCTGGCTAAGTCATCTTCTTTGTTAGCTGGCTTCTGCTCCCTGTTGCTCTGCTGGGAACTTTCTGTAGGAAATTCAGCCCTTCAGAAAGGAAACAATAGCATAATTGCATTGTTTCCTGCATTGTAGCAATTGCATGATCTCTGGGGCATTTCTGCCACAGAACATAGAAAATCAGACTTTGTGCCCCTTTCTCATCTTTGCCAACATTTCTGTATTCCAAGGCTACCTTCATGGACTTGCAACCCATGTGAGACAAAAACAATTTTCTATTAGGTACCAGGCAGTGGTCAGTGACTTTCTATAAAAAGAGTGGCTTCTCTATCAAGTACAGGCATACATTTAAAAAGAGTTGTTGAGCCAAAGAGAAAGATTATAATACTTTAGGAATGCAAGAGTTTAATGTTGTATAATTTTAGTAATTATACAATTTAACACACTTTCATAACTTTCTTAACAAAATAATAATTTAAACCTACTACAGTTCTCTCATCTGTCTCACAAATATTTTACAAAAGTAGTCTGTCAAAAAGAGAAAATCCTACAAGGATGTCATATTAGTCATACAAAAAACCATAATTTTAGGTCTCTAGACTTTAGAAGCTTTATTTTACATGTGTATTCAATAGTATGGGTAACTGTATCAACACAGGAATTGATCTTCTGAAGCATCAGCACTGAATGTATTTGTCACCTGTAGGTAGTGTTCCTTCTTCCATGTGTGAAGGTTTGCTTGTTTTTTAATTTGCTTTGAAAAACTTATTTTTAAAGATTCTTTAATAATTAAGTCAAAACATAACAAGCATTTAGCAGAAAAAACATCTGGAAGAAGCAAAATTGGGCAGTCTTTCTTCTTGTATCTGTTTTTTTTTTTTTAGGGAATATCATTTAGGTAATAAATGGGCAACACCATGATAAGAAAGTACTGTGTCCTACTTTCCAGAATGTATTTAAAATCAGTTTTACTTTGGATAATTTTCCAGGTGAATAATTTTCCAGTAGTCCATTTATCTTACTTGCAGTTTGATTTATATATATTTTGTTGTGATAAGAATTATGACAGTTTTGTTAGTGATATCAATACTTATGTGATATTTTGTTTTTATATGCAGGGAGCTTGTTTTTAAAGTAATTTCCATATGAATCATAGCCTTAATAATAATGTTTTAAATATGCACTAAGAAACAAAGTTCCTTCTTTTGGTTTGAAGGGGTATAATGCATTTTTGTTCATCAGATCTGGAGGGCCACCTGCCCCTTAGTGACAAAGAGAAGACATACTGGGGAAGATCTGGATTTGAAGAAAAGGTGTCCAGATCAGCAGATTTAACTTTTTTCCACAATTGTTAACTATGATATGAAAATCCATTTTGCTTGTACAGGCAGCAAACACAGTCAGCTTAGGGTTTTATAGAATATTTTATTGACTGTATTTTGGTGAATTGTTAAAGAGTTGTATTTTGATCAGCTACAGTTATCAGTCTCAAGTAAATTCATATCGCAGCAAATTCTGTGATACAAACATGTTTTGAGATAGCTCAGTATGTGTTTTCATCTAATTATGCAGATTCTTTTATGCAGTAAGCTTTCCTGTGTGTTCATTTCCTTGCATCCATCATCAGGCTATGCAATTCTATAGCTTATTTATACTACAAGATGATTCAGACGGTTGGACAATATACATAGACATGTAGCAGAGTCCTATAGTGAAACAGGAGCATGCAAGGCATAAATTCAGGCTAAGAATGTTTTTATTGTGGTATCTTTCTCTTCTGTAGAACATTAATACAATTCCAGCAAAGGTACTTCTTTAATGCTAACCAGGGTAGCCTTCTTATGTTCTCTTTTTCACATCTTAAGCAGGCCATGCTTAATGTGTAGAATGAAATCGTAAATAAGTCCATGAAAATTCAGGGAGGGACCAAAATTTCCTTCTTCACGTACAGCCGTCATAAAGTACCCAGCAAGAATCCTGATTCAGCTCCTACTGCAACTTAATTATTCATGGAGTGTCTAGCCTATTAGATTTTTTTATGAGAGGGACACATTTTTTGCTATAAATAGATTAGATTATTCTAGTGACTTCACAGTTAATATTTAACTAATATAAAGGCACAGATACTTGCTTAAGTGAAGCAAGAAATAAAGCCAAATTATGTTTCCATTTTTAAATGTAGGCACTGGCAAAGAGAAAGAGACTATCTAAGAAGAAATTAATTTCAGGTCCTGGGAGTTGTGATTCCAACAGGCTGAGTATAAGATGTCAACTGTGATATCCCTCACAGTTCTCTAAACAAGGTCATTTTGTGTATATTTTCTTTATTTAGTCATTTGTTATGAAGATACCTCTCGTACTTTTCCTTCTCTACTTTTTGTTCTCTTTGATGTCAAGCCCAGAAAAGGGTTTATATAGTCTGCAAGTATCACTGCAGGAGAACAGTTTTCACTGACAGGGAGGTGAAGTTACACAGATCACTAGTTTAGTGTTTGAAGGGACTAGAAGAGAGATTTACTGAGATGGCAGAAGGTAGTGCATCTCTGTGGAAATGAAAGAGAAGTGAGAATCTACATTGTGTTTGTGAGATCTGAAGTTCTAAATTGCTAAATTGCTTTGTTTGGCAAAAAGATAACGTGACCTTTAATTTTCTGCATCTAGAACAGGCCTTTCTAACCTGTTACGGTTCAGGACACGAGACTTCAAATCTTGACTGTTTATCAGGCTTTGTCTTCTAATTTCTGTGGCTAAAAAGCCAAGAATTCCTTTGCATGTAGCCTTCCTGTGGGCTTCTTAACAGATCGGGGGTTTAATTGCAATGTTCTGACCTAGGAAACATGCCTCCTCGTTCAGTACTTTCTATAGCACTGTGCTGAATTTGTCTGAATATTTAAGATGCCTATATATGACACATAGTGAGAAACTTCTTGTTTCTGGACCATTATCCATAGAGCAAAATCAGTTCTAGTAAGTAGAAAATTATCATATTGGCACAAAAAATCTTTAAGCTTTAAAGTGTAACACTGTTAGAAGTAATCAAGAAACATGACAGAAAACATAAAATGACCCTTAAATAACAGATGAAGACTTGAGCTACATTGCGCCAACTGAGTTTTTGAGTAATTTATAATGCCTTTCAGTAACATTTTGTTTGCCTTTCATTGCAGTTTTTTATAAGGCATATTATCTGGTCAAGATATCTTTCTGCCATCTCTTATACACTGTTTACCAAGACTTAAGAAAATATATGAAGACTTTTATATCTTCTAATTTGCAGTAATTTTTAATTACAGATACAGCACTAGTGACAGAAGGGACAGGATTCAGCTGACCAAATGTTGGTGCCAATGTTGCAAATATCTAAGCTAGTGCCCATGGGCTCCCTTTTAGCCAATGCAAAGATATTTCTAGTGCATGATTCATCTCTGCCTAAAGTAGATCTCTAAAAAGATGAACTGTTTCCTAAAAGTGCTTGTTTCTTTCCAAACTGACTATAGAGAGAGCCTGGGGTGACTGGCTCTCATATTGATGTCCTATTTGTAAAACAACAAAGTTTGGTGAGATGGATTCCACCCTATGGTCATGTCCATAAGCTGTCCTTGATCTCCACAATCCCATCCAGAGCCCCTGGCCCACCATTCATCTCATATAACTTTAGGTACTCAGTTGAACTCAACTTGGTATTCTGTGGTTCTCTCGTTAGACAATGGGGAGAGGCAGGTAACTTCAATCTTCAATGCAAAAAAATCTTCATTAATAGTCATTCACTGCATGAAAGTGAAATCAGATAAAGAGACAGTCTCTTTAAATATGGAAGAACAGGAAAGTGCAAATAGGGTTTCAGTCGATAAATACAGTGATTGGATAAAGATGATAATACCATTCACAAACATAAGCAGAAGAATAAATATGTTTTACATCTAAGGAATAACATCAGCTGAGGCTAAAGTGGTGCCTTCAAAAAGAAGATGATAGATTTCATCTATAAAAAACTTCCAGGATTAAACTTTCAAGGTTTTGTTGTTATAAAAAGAGAAAAATGTAAAGCAATTGTTCACTCAGCTATGTGCCCTTCATGCCCTCCAACCTGGAGTCTCCATCACATGTGCTCAGATCAGTTCTCTCACCCTATGGAGTGAGTTTGGGCTATTATCCCTTTAACATTAGCAGATAATTCTCTTTTTCTGAAAGCTTCATTGAATCTTTTCCCTTCAGAACTGCTTTGGGAACACTCCCAAAGAGAAAGAAATCAAGATTATGTTTATTAAAAGGTCAGAGTGATATACAGAGAATAAAAAGCAGTGTAATAAATGGTAGCTTAGGATTGAATAGAGGAAATGAAATGGAAAAAAGACAAAAGAACGATAGACTAAATTGATTGGAAAGAAGACGTCAATGCAGTGATTCAAAAGAAATGACCTGTGAAAGAAAGTGATGACAGAAAAAGTACAAAGTAGGTTGGAAAAGAATGAAGAATAATTGTGGGAAACACTGGTTTTCTGCCTATCTGGAAGGAACCGAAGTGATAAAACTACCAAGATTGTTAATGAAGTAGTCAGTTAACTGAAACTACATACTAAGGGAAAATAGAATGGAGAACCATGAGGTAAAATCAAACACAATGTTAACTTGCAAAATCTACCCATGACTCAAGTGATTAAAAAAAAAAATTCTGATTTTTCCATTTTTTCTCTTGTTTCATTCTTGATTACATGGGTACTGTCTCCACTTGGACATTCCTCTCTTTTATTGTTGCAGCCATGCAATAAACTTCTGGTACCACTGTATTCATTTTTTTTCTTCCTGTTCTGTATCAAATTAAAGTTTTTTATTCTGTGTAATTCTAGTACTGTTTACATTTTAGTCTCTTGTGCTGATCTGTACCTTATTTGCACTCTGTCTCTGCATATTTTTCCTCTTATCTCTCTGCCTTCCCCATGATGCACTCCCTGTATCCAAACACATTGTTTGCATTTTACAAATTACCAGGTCTTCGCAAATTCTCTCCTTCCATCTGTTTTTCTTTAATATATGAAAGCCAAGTGTTTCAGAAATGACTGCTACAAGATTATTATGCAACCTTAGATTCATAGCATTACCTATTACATTAAAAAGATTTAAATTGTGCTATCTGTTCTAGGTAGTAAGCTCATGGGTCTGGTATGTTTTCCCATATGCAGCAATCAGTGATACAGTTTCAGTCAATGTATTCTGAAGGAATCACTTGTATGGAAGAAGAAACGTAAAGGCTGTTTAAAAAAGGATTAGTGTGTTTCCTCTGTAATGTACCTCAGTCTACTATAAAAATGGCAGAACTCCCAGCAGAGAACACCTACTCTAAAAATGCAGATATACCACATGGAAGAAACAGAACGAATATTTTACATAACTGAATGTATCATATTAACGTTTCCTTATTTTTATATAGTACACAATGGAGCATGCTATTTTTGTGTGCTTTTATTAAGAAATACAATAAACAATCCTGTATTTCCAAATTCCTGTATTTTAAGAGGGTGTCAGAAACTAAAGTGGTAACTTGACATTCAGTATGAAATAATGATGAATGTTTATACATTAATTATAATAAGAATTATATTCTTAAAACTGAGCATTCAAGAGCTAGTAGATTCCGAAATCATGACCACACAAGCAAAATAACAAATAAAATAAAGAAAGACAAATCCCCTCACAAATAAACTAGTTTGATAGACTTGCTGTTCCCAGTAGGTCTGTACCATACCTTCTAAGCCGTACTCTTTTTCCATCACAAATAAGTGTATCATCTTCAATAAAGCTATTGTGGGAATACTTCTGTAAAGACATAAATTTTGTTAGTAAAAGGAAGTACTGTCTATTCAAATGGTCCTGCAACATGTAATTTTTTGGTAGATTGTGGATAGAGAAAGAGAGAGAGTCTCTAAGGGAAAATTATTTTCCAGCACAGGGAATTATTGCTTCAGATGTTTTTAGAGGAGTTAGGAGACTTATTTTTTTAATTACAAATGTTCATTTTTTTAGGGGAGAATGTCTGAGAGGTATTAATTAAGCTTAGATTTTTGAGCAGAATTCATAGGTAGTAAGTGATGTCTATGCCATATTCTACAGAATCAGATTAGCCAAAAAAGCCAAGATTGGATAATAGTGCATTTGCTCTGGATTTCCTATTGTTATCTTGCAAAATCTACACTGAATTAAAGCATGAGGTAGAACATGTTATTCAGGTAAAGCTCCTATTGACTTCTTTGGCAGAAAGAAGAGTGGAAACTAATGTTCTGAAGTAGAGCTTTCCCTGATTGTGTTTGTTCAGTTACTTATTACAGAATACAAAACCTTTCCTGTTTCCTATTGATATTTTGACAGACCAAACTAGTCTTTTTAATTTCAGAGAGATTCTCATTAACTCTGTTTCAAAGTCCATGGAGGTCTGTTTTATCAAGTGCTCTATCAGCACTACAGAAGCTGGTTTCTAAGACACCCAGTTGATTTCTTGAGTCAATTATTCTGTGTTAAAGCTGCTTGTATGTTTTTCAGAACATCAAGGTTATAGCAATCTTGTAGTTTTCTGGTATGCTGAAGCCTTCTGTGTTAGTTACAGTACTGTTTACAGAGTCATGGAGTGGCTGAGGCTGGCAAGCACCTCTAGAGATTGTCTGGTCCAACCTCTTGCTCAAGGAGGGTCACCTAGAGCAGGTTGCTCAGGACCATGTCCAGTCAGGTTTTGATTATCTTCAAGGCTGGAGACTCCACAACCTCTCTGGGCAACCTATTTCAGTGTTCGACCACCCTCAGAGTAAAAAAGTTTTTTTCTTACTTTTAAACGGAATTTGTTGTATTTCAATTTGTGCCTATTTCTTTTGGTTCTGTCCTGTCCTGTCTCTGGACAAGACTGAGAAGAGTCTGGAGCTGTCTTCTTTACACCTCCCACCCCCCGTCAGGTATTCATACACGTTTATACACATTCCCTCTGGAGCCTTCTTTTCTCCAGACTGAACAGGCCCAGCTCTCTCAGTCTCCTCCCATATGTCAAATGCTCCAATCCTTTAATCATCTTTGTGGCCCTTTGCTAGATTTGCTCCAGCACTGGGGAGCTCAGCACTGGACAGAGATCTCCAGATGTGGCCCCACCAACACTGAGCAGAGGGGAAGGATCACCTCCCTTGACCTGCTGCCAATGCTCTTCCTAATGCAATCCAGCAGGCTTTTGGCCTTGGCCACTGTCCCGATCCAATATCGGGAGGGTTTCGTTACGATCCCAAGGACGAGATTAAGACGCTAAAACCGGTCAAATATCGTACAACCTTTTACCTTTATTTTCCACGAAGTGGGGAGAAAAGGTGTGTGTGGGGGGGAAGGCGAAGGGGAGGCGAAGGGAAGAGGGGAACAGAACAAGGGTAAGGGGAAAAGATAGAGAAAAGTTGGAAAAGGAGAGAGGAAGCTAGCTACCACCACTCCGAGGCCGATGATGTTCTGCTGACTCCGCTCGAATCACAGCTCAAGCCGGGTGCCTCCGACGAGGGACGAGGAGCGAGGGATGAGAGAGGGAGTGAGAAAGAGGGTGGAAGTTTTCCCACCCCTCACGTGGTAGTTCAGACCAATAGTAATATTTGGGTCTGGGGTCTCCTGCTCCTTATTGGGTCTCATCACTGTCCCTAGGTAGGCCGTTTACTCTTGCCGTTTCTGCTGACAGGTGTGTCTCCATTCTTAGTTCCAGCCATTAGCTCTCAAGGTCCTGACAAAGAAGGTGATAACTCCAGCAATTAGCACTCTTTCAGCAGTGCACAGGAATGCAAATTGCTGGTAACGCCCTTATCATTCCCGCCTGCAGCAGCTCTGGGCCCTTTCTCACTGTACTGGGGAGTGCGGCCTAAGGCTTCAGCAAATTTAGCCACTCATGCCAAGCAGGTTTTATAGAAGTTCTCGTTCAGTGCAGGCTTGGTGTGTCCCGGGTGGTCGCAGGGAGACCATCTCAGGGGTCGCAGCAGCCCAGTGGTTGTGGCCTGCCTGCACCCCATGCACCAAGAAATGTTTAAGGCAAAAAATTCATTCATCAGTCCGCCACAGCCACAAGGGCATATTGTTGGCTCATGCTCAACTTGCTGTCCACTAGGACCCCATGTCTTTCTCTGACAAGCTGCTCTCCAGCCAGTCACCCCCCAGCCTGTACTGGTGCTTGGGGTTATTCCTCCCTAGGTGCAGGACTCTGCATTTCCCTGTGTTGAATTTCATGAGGTTCCTCTCTGTCCATTTCATCAGCCTGTCAAGGTCCCTCTGAATGGCAGTACAGCCCTCTGGTGTATCAGCCACTCCTCCCAGTTTTGTATCATCTGCAGACTTGCTGAGGGTGCACTCTGTCCCATCATTACAAAGAACTCTTACTGACTTTACTTACAAAACCCATGAAACAGATACATTAAGTGCTTTAGGATTGTAAATTATCTATTTGGGATTTTCTCTGACTCTGTGTGTAGTACTTTCTGTAACATAGTGCAGTCCCTTAGGCATAGGCCCACAGAATGGAATAGGTTGGAAGGGACCTCTGGAGGTCGTCTGGTCCGTCTCCCTGCTTCCTGCTCAGAGCAGGGCCAACTTAGGTCTGATTGCTCAGGGCCTTGTCCATGCCAGGGAGCAGAAAGAGCAGGGCGGCTCTGCAAAGGAAGGTGAGCCTGGAGCTGAGAGTGGCAGCAAGGCAGGCAGGGCAGAGACCCATGGGCAAAGGCCCAGGTCCCAGGTCCCCAACAGGAGGAGCAGAGCAGGTCCAGTGATGGTAACCAGGGCCAGCTGACCGTCTTGATCACCTGACAAATCCACAGTGATGGGTCAGGTCCAAGATCAAGCCAGGAATGCAAGTCAGCAGGTCAGGGCTGGCGGCAGCAAGACACAAAGGCTGAAGGCCCGCACGGGCCCCTGACTGAAGGCTGGGGCCTGAGCCCAAACGCAGCTTCCGAGCCCAGGGAGGGCCCCAGATGAAGCATCTCATGGCTCTTCCTTACACAGCTGTTTCCCAGCAGCCTGACCCAAGGTTACAGCCACACCGTAACAGAGCTGCCCTCGAGCATCTACAGCTGAACCCTGGAGGGGGAAGAGGCTGCACAGCATGTTGGTGCACTAAGGACCCTGACAATCCAGTTGAGTTTTCATTTTTTCTAAGGAGGGAAATTTCCCACAACCTTTCTGGGAAAACTGTTCCAGTGTTTGACAACACCAGTTTGCTTTGTTGCAACTTGTATCTATTGCTCCGTCACTGAACAGCTCCAAAAAGAGTCTAGCTCTGTCTTCTCTAAACTCTCTCCTTAGATAGTCAAAATCATCAAGAAAACCCACCCCCACCCACACACCCGTAGCCTTCTCTTCTTATGACTGAAAACATCCATCTCTCTCAGCCTTTCCTTGTATGTTCTGTGCTCCAGCTTCCTAATCATTTTGGTAGCCCAGAACTGGACTTGGCAAATTTGTTGAAGTCTTTTTGTGGTAGGGGTCACGAAATGGGTCACAATACTCAGGATGCAGTCTCAGGTGCTGAACAGAGGGGAAGACTCAATTCCCTTAACTTGATGGCCTCATTCTTACTAATGCAGCCCAATCATGCACTTGGCCTTCATTGCTTAGTTCGTTTTCCACCAGGATCCCCAGGCCCTTTTCTGCACAGTTGCTGCCTATCTAGTCAGCCCCCAGCCTGTCCTGTTGCGTGGTGTTATTCCTTCCCAGGTGCAGGACTTTGCATTTGCCTCTTTTGAATTTCATGAGGTTCCAGTCAGCCCATTTCCCCAGCCAGCTGAGGTCCTTCTGAATAGCAGCGCTGTGCTTGAGCATCCTGAATTTGGTATTATCAACAGGCTTCATGATGATGGCATTTTGTCTCATCATCCAGGTTGTTAATAAAGATGTTAAATACTGTCTTTCCCAGTAGTGACCCTGAAGGAACACCACTACCTGGTCCTGGCTGGACTTCATACAGCAACCTTTTGAGTGTAGTAGTCCAGCTAATTTTCCGCCTAGCTTACAATCCACCTGTTAAAATCCTATCACCAATTTGATTATAGAATACTATGGTAGACCATACTGAAAGCTTTCCTAAAGACAGAGTAAATGATATCCACTGCTTTCCCCTCACCTACATAGCTGATCATCTCATCATAGAAAGCTATCAAGTTGCCCAGGTACAGTTTGGTGTTAGTAAATCCATACTAGTTGTTCCCCGTCACCTTCATGTCCATCATGTGCCTGGATGCAGATTCCAAGAGGATTCACTCCATAATTTTCCCAGGGACTGAGGTGAGGCTGACTGATCTGTAGTTCACATATCTTTCTTACCCTGCTTGAAGATGGATGTGTTGTTTCTGTTTTACCAGCCATCAGGAACATCCCATAATTGCCACAGCCTTTCAAAAATTTGTTAGAGTGTAGCTTTGCAAAAACACTGGTCTGCTCCCTCAGAACCACCTTTGTCTCAGAAGTTGTTCAAGAAAAAGAATATTCACCTTATAGACTCTGTATTAGCATATATATTTCTGTCTCTCTCTCTCTATACACGTGTTTATGCATATAAAAGGAAAAGATAAATATATATGCTAATATATACGTAGAGAGAAATTCCAAGCCAGTTGTAAGAGAACTTAGATTTTCAAGCAAATGTTACATCAGGAGAAGACAGCTTAGATTCATGAACTCTTTGAAGTCAGAGGACATTTTGCTATTTTGCTTCAATGGATGCAGGATTTCACTCACAGTATTTATGACTTTATAAAATTTAGAATATAACCCGCTTATGAATCAAGTGTAGAAATTTCTTTGAATCTTGATCTTAACTTTTAGGGAGAAAAATTAAATATAAATCAGAAGTGGAAGAAACAGACTGAAAAATTAGAGCATTCTCAGTTTCCTCTCTAAACTATTAAAAATGGGGTTTGACTTTCATGAAAATGCATTTCCATCTTTTTGATTGACATCAGATCTTTAAACTTAATATTGGGTCAGTGTTTTTCCATAGATGCAATTCTGTATGTATGAATTCTGTACATAGGATCACCTTCTGGACAAGAACGTGTATTTTTTATGTAATCCTAAGGAGCAGGGGAGGGGCTGACCAAAAGAGATTATGGCTGTGAAAATGCAGCCTCTCCTGAGAGAGGCTTAGTAGTTGCCTATGTTTTATTTGGCCAGACTTATGCAATCAGAAGTCTACCAAGAGACCATTTAGATGGTAGAATGATATGCACACTGTAAAGAACAGAAACACGTTTAAGGTCTAAAACAGTTCTTTTAAGGACACAGAATCAGCCATTTTAAGCCATTTTTTTCAACCCGAGTCTACACCTAAACATGGTGTCTCACTGGAGACAGAGATTGCAGTTAATACTGTCGAGCAGATGCAATAACACTCGGCACATTAGAATAGGGAGTCAAATGAGATGTGAATGTCCTCACTGCCTCAGTATAATGAAGATCAGTGGGATAGACAGTGGAAGTGGAAGATCAAGCAAATTGGTGGAAAACCTAATGAAGGGAGGTACAATTTTCTCACTAGTCTGTAATGAGAGTTGACAGAGCTAAAGACAGTTGCAGGAGGAGAAATTTCATTTAGTTAATATTCAGGCTAGAAGCTACTAAGTTTCCAAAAAAGAAAGAAAAACATTTTCTAAATATAGACTTCACTAGTCACATTTATCGAACTGTAAGACATGCTTCCACAGAACCTTAAAAAAATAAAGGATTAGTTTTGATCTGCATGAAAGAGGCAGTTCAGCTAAAAAGACATTGAAATTATTGTGCTTCAGCAACTGGGCTCTTCCACCAGTCTGTTTAACAGAAACTGAAAGTGAACACATCCTACTTTTAATATTTGCAAATTGTTTGGTTGGGGAGAGTTACTCTTGCTGCTGGCAACAGTTCAGCTAGTTTTTTTTTTATTTTTTTAGCTTGAATTTTGAAATATTCAGAACCAATTTGCTGTGCTTGTTCAAAGCATGCTTATTTTACCCCATATTAACACTTGGCTGATCAAACCAAGGGATTTTTTTACCCAGTTCCCCAATAAGATCAAAGTTAATAGCAATGGTATGACTTTCTCATCAACTATTTTTTTTTCCAAGAAGCAGTAGCTTCTGCTTTGTTACCTAAAATGGAGGAACTAGGCAAGGAGAGTGAGACAAAGGGCTTTAGTGTCCTTTTAGTGTGGAGTAGTGTGGCATGCACATCTCATGGCTGCATGTTTGCATGGACTTCCTTTTTTGGATCTCAGCTATATCTGGTCAATCAGTCTGACATCTCAGCTGAAGATCCTGCTTAGACAGCCAAGTTTCTTAAGTGTGGTATATCTTAGCAAAGTGGCTGCTAGCTTGTTCCAGAGCCTCCAAGAATTCCTCTGAATGATACATCATACACACTTCTGGCTGTAAAAAGGGTGCAAAACCCACTGAAGTCTCTGATTTTGCTAAGCTGTCCCTTGTTCATGTAATCAGATCATTGTAGGGCAGTAGCATTCAGGTAGGAAAGAATCCAGTTTCCTAAAAATAGGTTGCCTACTGCCATTTTAAACCCTCTTGTTGATCTAAGCCAACTACATGGGGCTGGTAAATGAAACAATTTACAGAGACTTGCATCCTTCTTGCATGGCAGTGGGAGGCAAGGAGGATACCCAATAGCAGATAAAATGACGCTAACTGCCTGCATTAAGCATCTGAATCCTGCATCTAGGAGTTAGTCTGCTGGATCACTCTCTAGGCTCTGGCATAGTGTCTGGATCTCCACAGAGTACAGCAGGAGCTAAAACACCTCAGTTTAGGTGGTCATAACCTCAGACTGAATCCCACTCTGGTTTTCCAGATTCCCATTATGGTCAATAGAGAAAAGAGGGCTCTTCTAATGTAAGATTCATTTGCACTATTTTAAATGTTTACCTTAAGATAGGACACATCCTCAAAGTTTCTTGTTTCTTTTTGCTCACTATAAAGGGATGCTACATGAAGGTGTCTGTCTGGTATCTGTGTATTCCATCCCATTTGTATTTGTTGTCTAGGCAGTACAGCTTAACAGTGCAGACTGGTTTTGGCATGGAAAATACTGAATATTGCTGTCAAATTCTCCTTGCATGATCTATCAAATTAATGGTCTTCCAAAAAATGAACAAAAGAGTATGTCATCATCTACTTGCATATGTTTTATAGATTGAAAGACACTCCAAATATTTTTAGTTAATGGCTTGCTATTATTGCTTGTTATGCCTTAATTATACCTTTCCAGTCTGTCTCTCCAATCATATTTTGTGTGTATTGGTTTTCCTTGACTATTATTGATATTGTGCAATACAATAATACAGTAAATATGCATGTTTCAGTAAAATAGCCCTTCCATCTAGCAAAAGAGGACTGAAACAGAAGTAGTTGAGAAGAATGGAAATTGAAAATTGGAAAGTCCTTGCCTGAACATCAAACATTAAGAACATAATTCTGCATTGTTAAGTCTCTAGACCCAGAGAATTAGCTATAGAATACCTGTGTCTAAAAACTAAGTTCACCTTAATGATCTAGAAGGGAGTGAAAGGAGTCCATTTCCCAGCTTTTCTTTTCCCTCAGGAGACAATATTAAATATCCAGATGTAACTAACTAATCCAGGCTTATTTAGGATTTGTAAGTTTCTTCATGTGTGAAAGGATGCTGATGTATGTCTAACTGCTATAGTTTTTATCCGGTTTAGTAGTCCTACTCTGAAGTAAAAGCTTTCCTTTTTTTTATTGTTAGTAAGGACTTTTCTCCATGTGGAAAGCCTGAGAAGGATAGTCTTTCTCATTAACTTGATTTTAGATAAAGCCAAATTGTAGTAATCACCCTGCAGATATTCTCAGCACGTGGAAAAGTAACTAAAATAGGTATGTACCTTGTGATATGAAGTTTACTCACAATTTTTGATTTATTAACTTCTCCATTAGTCAGAGGAGCAGAACGTCAGTACAAAACCTTCCCACCCAAAAAAGAAACACTGTGTTAGGAAACACATCCTACTTTGTTAGGAATGGAGAATAAGTAAGAATGAAGAAGACACAGAATTCTGTTTGGGCCTAATTCATTTCCCTAAACCATTTCCAGAATCAGTCTTTACTCACTTACCAGTGCTAAAGATCATTTTAGACAATATATGTTTAAACACTCAGACCAGTTAAATCAGTTAGCAGTTGCATAACAATTTTGTGGAAGAATTCTGCTTGGATGCTATGTATTTTTTTTCTTGAAATTTCTAATGGAAAACAGTATCTTGTCTAAATAAAATCAGGACAAAACAGTCTTATCGTGCATAATACCCTATGTCTGCTATGGGAGTGGAAAAGATGGATCTCGAACTTTGTGCAGGAGTGAAAAATGACACAGCACAATTATTCATTTAAAAAAACCTACAAAGCAAATATGCTGAGTGTTATAAAAGTGTAATCAGGCTTTTTGTTCTAAGCTGTAGTGGTGAACATGTAACAAAGGAGCTGTCCTTCTACCTTATCGTTCTGTAAATGGAGTTGGAAAAGTCACTCCTTCTAGTTGGGCACTGTTTCATTGGCAGATTTCCTAAGGACTCTCTGACCTTGGCAAGAATGTGATGCAATTTTTCTATAACTGCAAAGGAACAGGGCCATCAGATTGCTGGAGCCATACACACAGTTTATTTTACTGTTGACATTCAAAGCAGCTAAGAACCTAACTTTAAAGCTCGAAACTAAAATTCTGATTTACAATGAGAGATTGAAAGCCATATATGTAAAATGCTCTAATGGTCTCTGCTGTCAGCAGTGACAAAGTGGTCTTCTTAGAGAAACCAGACACCAAGAATGCGACTGGAAGTGTCAGAGATGCAAATTCCATTTTGTTACAACAGCAAAGATAAGTTGAATGCAGGTGGAAAAAGCATATCCAAGAGGATGTTTAGGTATGGCTCTTACAGCCTTCCCTTCTGCCTGTTTCCTTGCATTGTCAAGTATCTCTGTCTTGTACAAACTGCAAATAATAGGCAGTCCTTTTTTTCTGTGTCCCAACTTTTTGGAAAGCTGGGTATGGACAAGCCAGGTAAGAAGCAAGAAAGAATCTAGATCTTCATATTACCAGTAAGTAGAAGCATGGTGATCAGAACTGTCTCTTCTTCCACTGCATCTTGCACTGTAAGAGAGAGAAGAACATTTTGAGTGTCCAGACAAAGATTTCAGAGGAGAATAACATTCTCCTCAAACCTGTTTTTTGTTTCTTTTCCCAATGTATGGTATCTCTGCATTTTCTGTCCTGCTTCATCCCACTAAGACCTCTCACAATCACGGGCTGCTTTTTCATATACCATTGCTTCGCCTTTGAGAAATCCAATAATAGCTCGTATTCTTTCTTTGCACATAGAAAGTTAAATATTAGTGTCTTTTTTTCATTGACAACTTATTGATCAAGAAATGTCAAAATAGACAACAAGATAGGGCATTTTAGTGTAAAGATACTCAATAATCCTTTTTTTGTGATATTTCCCTGAGCTGGGGAATACTGAATGAAGGAGGAGGGGGGAAATTGAGATATGGCAGTGGAGTACATCAAATTCAAGTTTTACTAAAATTCTTTTTTTTTTTTTCCTGCAGTCATTCTTAACAAATTCACCTAAACAATGGAATTTACATTAACACCATAGCCGCTCGTCATGAATCAGAAAATTACTGTGATCTGAGACTTAGGTTTGCTCTAAAAGTCTGAGACTGGCAATCCTAAAGGTGGTGGTTTTGTATGACGTCTGTGGTTTTTTGTTTTTGTTTTTAATCCAGAGTAGTCGACAGATGAATTTGAAAAACCCTTGCATTCAACTTTTTGGTGTGGTTTGACCTAAAAAAAAAAAATCATAGTTTTGTCATGTGACCAAATATCAGCCATCCTGTTTTGGGGTGGGATTATGTGATGTGAAAACAAATGGAGAAATTACACACAGTTTTAGCCGGGCATGTGCAGTGCTATCTAAAACATAAATTTCTGTAGCCTCCAGATACTGCAAGTTCAGTGACTCTGCAGATTATGTTCAGATAGTTAAGCATGTCTCTTGTTCAACTTCTTAAACTTGGCATTGTCCAACTAATTAGTTCTGATGAGGGCCTCCAGGCTCTGTTCTAATATATTAAAAGTCAGAAAAAAATCTTCCCAACCTTTCTCCCTTTGCTTTATTTTAACCTAGATGCTTTAAGCATACCTAGATCTATGAAAAACTTCAAGCTAAGTGGCAAATCATTTTTTGCAGCGCTTTTAAAAAAAACTCTATATTTGCAAATTATAGAGATTTCTTGCTCATTTCTGATTTCTTCATTCCCATTTGGCAATGCGGAAAATGTTAGGTTAAATGAAAAGCCTGTTTTTTTGTACTGGTTTATTTTTTTCTGAGTTATTTTTGTAAGGGGAATATGATTTCTTTCACACCCACAGCAACACATTTATTTGTATAAATATATTGGTGACTGAGTATAATGCATACTAATTCATTTAACTACATTTAAATTCTGCAAGTCTGTTAAAATACTTGTTGAAATATAAGTGAAGAAAATTCAGAGGTCACTCAGATTAGAAATGTTATTTATTCATCATCTGAGTAGCAAACAACAGGGCTGGGAGCTGAGAACAAAGGTATTTTATTACCGTAATGAAACTTAAAATGACCTCATTTGTTTCAGTGATAACACACCCGAAGTTATGTGTAGTATGCTACATTTTGGATTTAGTTGTGTTAGTCAGTATGAATTCTGTCTTTTTTGGTAACTGTCTTTGTATGTGGAAGGGCAAACTTGTTACTAGAACATATGCTGGTTGCAAGGTTCCATACTGCTATTACATCTTTGTTTCCTTAATTTCACAAATATTGATGAAACGGATATTTGCAGACAGAATATGTCCTGAGTGATCAATTATAACACAAATTACAGTTTTGCTGCAGTGTGGAGAGTGTCCATAAACAGGCCATCTCCACAATGCAATGCAACTGTAATTTCTGTTACAACTGCTTTCTCTGAGTTATTTCATTTTCACAAACTATTTTTGTCTTGAAAGTCACATTACTAGGAGGATGAAGCATGAAATAGCTGCTTTACAAGCTCAGCCTGTGCCCTGCACTCTAATTATGAATTTCATTTGTTTGTTTATCATTTTTCTGTATCATCACTGGTAATGAAGATGCTGAGGAGTATAATATACCTACAATTAAATTTTTGCAATTAAATTCAGAAATTAAGATTTTAAGGCAGTTTTTACTCGTCTGTTGAACAATTATCATATGAATATCACCAAGTATAACAAGCAAAAAAATCTTAATTTCTTTTATATAGTCTTTTTATGATATTTAATTCTTAGGTAAACACTGGTCTTCTCATATGCTTTTCATTCATTTGGTGATTTTGCCACTGGAAAACTGTTTTCACTTTGGCTGCTTTTACAATACAATAAAAATTCTTAGATTTGTCTTTCTATGCACGGGCGCTCCTGTTTGTTCCACCTCTTGAAAATCTTCTCTTATATCAAAAAGGTAAGATATAAGTTTAGCTAGTCCTCTTCCATATTAGATGCATCAATGCTGAGATTTGTTTTCCCTCATTCCATTTCTTCTCCCTCTTTTCTGAGTATCAAATTTTGAACTATTTCTCAACACAGAGAGACATTTTTGAATATCACCATCAAGTATTTCCTCTTTTATCTGGACATACACTCATTAATCATATTCAAGTATCTCAGTATAAAAAGTGCCCCATTCTTCTTTCATGCTTAAAATCCTGAGACAACCATTATTTAGAACATTTCTTGGAAATTTGGAGAGGAATCCTTAAACCTATTTTATAGAAGGGGAAAAAGAGAAGTATTAGGTCTGTAAGAGCAATAGTGTAGCTAGCAGGTTGAAGGGAGTGATCATTCCTCTCCATTCAACGTGTATGAGATGACATTTGAATATTTTGCTTTTGGGCTCCCCAGTACAAGAAAGATACTGACGTACGGGAGTGAGTCCAGCAGAGGACTGCTCACATAGTTGGGGCTGGAGTATGTGATCACAAGGAGAGGCTGAAAGAGCTGGGTTTGTTCAGCCTTAGGAAGAGAAGGTAAAAGGGAGACTTACTGCTTCCTACAGCTACCTAATGGGAAGGTGTAGGGAAGATGGAGCCAGACTTTTTTGGAAGAGCACAGCTACAAGAAAAGAGGCAATAGCCACAAGTTTGCAGCAAAGGAAGTTTTGATCAGATTTTAGAAAAATAAGATCTTACCATGAGGGTGATCAAACACTGGCACAGGCTATCCAGAGTGGTTGAGGAACCTCCATCCTTGGAGATGCTAAAAACTCCACTGAGCAAGGCCCTGAGCCCTCTGAGCTAGTTAACCCTACTTGGGCGTTTGTACCAGATGACTTCCAGGGGTCCCTTCCAGTTTAAGTTGTTCTGTGGTTCTCTGAAGTGGCTTGTCCAAGGCTAAGCTAAAGCTATAAGTGTTTCTTCTCAGGCTTATCTGTTGCCTTCTTCTTTTTAATACAGTTGAATCATAATAACATACCAAAAATTCTGCATAACCCCTGAGCTGCTTCTAGCTGAAATTCCAGCTTCTTATCTGCATAGTTGCAGATTGGTCTCCAAAGTATTATCCTGTCTATATCATAGCTTATGTCAAGAATTAATGTGGTCCACTAGATTTATCCCACCTAAAGTACAACTGAAAATATTAAATGTGTCTGTTCAGAGGGGTCAGAAGCTTTCTCTTTTGCTACAGAGAAAGCATTTGATAAAATGAATCAAGCTCTTTTAAAAAGTTTGGATAGGGGAAAATATCCAAACATGAGTGGAATAGTTTTGATTTATTGCAAATGTATGAGTAATTATAAAGAAATGGCTATAGAAAGACCACAGAGTGCTGTGAGCCTACTTTTGCCACTGGTGTCAATGACACAGGGAAATAGTTATGGTAGTAATGGAGTAAGACTATTTTGTATATGACTAATACCACAATATTTGCCTCTGAGATATGGACAGCCTTTTCTAGAAATTAAGAAAATCTAACAGATCTTAGTAAAAATATAAAAGTTTAGGCTCATTGTAATAAATTCAAGATGTTGCCTATGATAACAAGATAGCACAGGGCATATTATGCAGACTGGAATTACAGCTGAGTGGCAGAAGGGAATGAAGGTCCTGGGGATTAGAGTAAATGAGGAACAAAATAAAATTGCCTGTATACCAAAGGGATTCTTACATTCTGTTTGGTTCCTGGAAACTACTGCAGTTAAGAATAGGCTGAGGGAATGCAACCTGAATGTGTATGTTGCAGACATGCGTATCGTAGCAACCATGGTTTTAGGGGAGAAACATTAGACTGGATCAAAGAAGGTGATTTCTGAATGTTTAAAAGACTTTTTTTATGATAGAAGATTTAAATCACTTGTTTCAAACAGCCAGACCATAGTGGGAAAGTTTGTGAAGGGCCAAATCAGTAACTAAAAAGAGTGTTTTGTTAAAATGTCATCTCCAAAACATACTGCTGAAGGTAGGATGGGCAAGTCTGTTAACAAGTGAGGAAATGCATCCAAAGGCATATTTCAAGGCAGAGCAAGTTCCCTCACTTGCCTGCTCAACTTGGTGGGCTGCTAGGAACTGGGAAGACATTTATCTCCTCTGAATATGACCTGTGGGGAATATTGCTTGAATAACAGATATTGGGGCTGTCTATCTCAGTGGAAATGAGAATGTGTGTGGTAGCTAGTTTTAAGGATATGAAGACCAAACACAGAATGATTGTTATAAAATTGCTGTTTGTAGTGCAATAAAGATTGCATAAAAATGCAATCATTTTATACATGAAGCCCAGTTTTATTTGTTTTCTTCAATGTCACTACATAAAAAGCCATTCAAGCCTTGCCATGGGCATTCCTTGCTTTATGTGTATAAAGATCAACCTTCCAGATAGCAGGGGGAAAGTGGCCCTATTGTTCAGACTATAACTGGGATTACAGCGGACCTTTCTATAACACTTCTGCATATTGAAAGATCCTGCTAGATTGCCTGTTGCACTATAAATCATAAGCAGAAAGTTCATAGATACGTATGAGTCATCTTAATATGTTAAACTAAATTATACAATTTCACAGAAGAGTGTTCCTTCAGTTTGGTATTTGCATCTCTGTAAATTAATTCATAATTCAAATATATTTTTAGTTCCTCACACTTATTAAAAATGATTAAATTATGGAAGAAGATGAAGTATTCATCTTTCTTTTGAATACGTCCATTCTTTCAGTGGAATCTGGAGTAAACTCCTTAGTTTATACAGTCTTGCTCTAGCCCCTGCTATTCTTCTTGTATGACTTTTTCACAGGAAAACTTTTATTGCTAGCCATCATTCTCAAAAAATTCTCTTTTGCAACTGTTAAAATTATGCAAATTTCACAAGGCAACAAGTCTTTAAGACTTGCAGTGCTCTTCTCATGGTCAAGCCTTGAAAATAATTTTGCCAACTCTTTTTTTTCCAATTGTGTCATTATTCATTTTTTACAGACTTGTATGGACTCCCCAACAACCTTTTTGCATGAGCGATTCAATGTCCAGCTTTTCTGCTGCTGTTAAGCTTCATAGTGTGACTTTGAATACTCACCATCTAAAGTAAGTAATAGGAGAGAGCATTTTAGTAGGCTATTTTTAGTGGTCAGTTCAAATTCTACTGTATGTACAGATATGCGGACTTGAAACTTTTAAACTGCAGTTTATTTCTTAGCAAGAGATGGGTGGGGTGGAGTGAGGGGGCAGCTGAAAAAGATTTGAGATCTGTCGAGATGATTTCAGATCTGTCCAGGATTTGCTTCCTTGAATCTCATAAAGATGCTGCTTGCAGTCTTTTGAAAGCAGCCACCTCCCACATTCCAGTATATTAACTTCCTTTTCAAGGGATTTGTTGAAATCATTCTGACATGCCATTGTCCACAAAACTGTGATGTCTTTCATAATGAAATTAGCTCTTTCTGTTATTGTTTGGCCCTTCTAACTCAGTGGTTTTGCAGTGGGGGAATACTTTAGGGCAAATAATCTGGCAGATCCCAAGGAGGAGGTCAGTGCCTGGATAATATTACATCTTGGATGCTCTTCTGTCACAATAGTTTTGCCCTTTTCAGGTCTGAGCACAGGTCCCAAACACAAGACAGCTCTTTGAAACAGTTTACATTTAGAAAGGAATATGTCCAGGACACGCTCAGGCAGTTTCTTCATTAGGTGATTCTTACATTCCTCCGTTACTAAGAAGAATAAATTACCTAAGAAGGCAGTTGCCTCACTGAGAAGCATTTTAGTGATGACCAATTTTAACCGTGTTTTGGAAGACAAAGAGAGAGTTTGTCAATCTGTCTCAAAGAGTTTCCCAGCAAGAAGTTTAGAATTGGTGCTTTGGGGAATTTAGTCTCTGCTTTCACATCCAAACACCTTAAATCCTGGACACAAAGCCACAGGGAACAAGAAATAAATAAGCACATTATATTTCAATTTATTAAGTTGAAGGTTCAACACCACTTAGAAAATAATTTTCTTTCACAGGCTATTACTGAAGATATATAAAGGTTGTTTTATACTTCAGTCATTGGTATAAGTAAAGACTGGAAGTGTCCTTTAGTCCTTCTGCTGATTTTCTTCAGACAAATCTTACTGGCCACCTCAAGATATCATCAGGATAGCATCTTGAGAAGGGATTTCCAGATTCCTTAGCCTTTTTCAAAGAGTTATGTATTATCTCTAGATTATATCTTGAGCTGCTTCCTCCAAAAAGAACTCTCAGGAACATTGGGGTTGAACCAACTTACACAACTTGTACAGTAATTACAAAATATTGTGTAGCTGCTTTGGAACAAATTCTTTCCCTCTGCAATAGCTCAGGCAGTTGACTTGGGGAGGCTGTATACGTTTGGCCAGGTACGTTAGCCCTCCAGAGAAGGGTTTATTTGTCTTTTTCTGTAGTTTTCTGGCATTTAAATACTGCTCTTTCCCTCCTCAGTTTCTGCAGAATTTCTCCTAACTTGCAAAAGGTTTGGCTTTTTTGCTGCATCTGCTGTAAGAAACACCAGCAAATGGAGGAAATGAAGATTTGTTCTTCTTCATTTTCAGACTTCTGGGGGAGGCTTTAAATTATTACTATTTATCTTTTTAGCCAGGAAGGCCACAAAAGGGCTCCAAACTTTTTCTGCATATACTGAACAGGGTGATACAGAGTCTGGGAAGGAAAGGGTAACAGCCCTGTGTGGGATGTGGGAGAAGGGCAACTGCTCTGATGGATAGGTTGGCCTGTTTCACAGCTAGAGCCACAGCTGTTTTCAACAGGATAGAGCTTTAAATGCATTAGCAAACCATTTGGTTCAGAGAGAATAAAAGATGTGAAGAAATTGAAAGAAAAAAAACACACCCCCTTCTTTCACATTTGAACACATTGGGTTTTTAATTTAATCCATTAACCTACATAGCCTTTCATTAGAGTCCTTGGGAGACTGCAATATTTTTGGCAATGTACTTTTATGAAAACTACAAGTAAAAACCCCCCCAAACTACCCTCCCCTCAGAAATTAAGGGGTTCATAGTGAAATTCCAATCTTTTGTCTGAACATAGCAAGAAGTATGTGAAATTACATGCAAATCAGATACTTTTCACTACATATTTACATAATTTTTGCAAAGAAATAAAAAAGCACCAATAACTTTACCATAATTTATCTACTTAATAGTCAGTATATAAGTCATACACAAGAGTCTTTTAAATGTGTATATTTAGAATAAAAAGGCTTATATGGTGGGACAAAGAATGCAGTTTGAGTTTGGAAGGTAACTGGAAAAATTCTCAGGATTAAATACTCTGTTTGAACTAGTAAAGATAATTCTTCTGATTCAACACAGAACTATGCTATTTGTTTCTTTGAAGTTATCTGGGATGTGATACAAAAGCTTGCTGGTTGTTGTAGCTGACATGATAGCTCATTATTTTCCAGTCTCAGCCTGAGTCACTGCTATGATGCTATCTATCATTTGCCTTAATGTTTTCTAAAGGACCTACAAGATGTCCATTTTATTTACTTAGTTATTCTTAACTCCTGTCCAGAGATTTGCTTGTGGGTAACCAAGTGACAAGCATTTACTATTTATTAAAATATTTTAAATAATTTTTTGAAATTTGAGTTTCTAATCCTTATGGCTCTGAGCAAAACCTGTTTGGAAAGTGGAGAATAAACTTTCCTGAATTTTTTTGCTAGACTTTTTTTTTTTTAATGTGAGTAAATCCTTTAAAATTAAGAAATTACAGAAAATATCTCTACTTCCAGTTCCCTGGATTAATCAATGCAAGCAAAGGAAAAAGCATAATCATCCTGCTGATTTTTTTTCAAAATAGTCTCTTTCAGATATTTGTTGGAAGGCCATACAGTTCACTTGGAGAAAGTACTTCAACATTTTGGAGTAGCTAAAACTAGAAACATTTTCAATTTTATATGTGATAGGTGAGATCTTGCCTCTGCTGAAATTATTCTGATCTCTCCTGTGGAACCTGGATTTTCACACTGTAAATCCTTTTTAATGTAGCATTGAGATCTTGTATTGATTAATCTGTAAAGAATGCATGTTCAACTTCTTTTTCCAGCAGGTTATGTTTGAGGACTAATCAGACATTGCAGAGAAGCTATATAAATATAATAAAACATATGTAGTATAGAAATCTACTATCATAATTATGTTTTTAAAATATCATGTTCAAAAGGTTAGTTTTTCTGGAAGCTCTTCTTGCTAACTAGATTAACAAATTTTCCTCTATGGCCATTGTTTAAGAATGACACCTTTTAGGTGTTTCAGCTCTGAAAAGCGTTTTGGCTGCATTTAAAGAAATCCATGGTGAAAATAGCCTAGGAAGAAGATTCAGACAGAAATTGTGGTATTTTTTCTCATCCACTATTTGCTATAGCTAATAGAATTATTTAACTATATTAGCAGCAAACTATATCTAGTTGCAGTAATACTTTTTCCTTCTTTCTAATAGCTATTTCTATAACCTCCAACAATTCTTTATGAGTTCAGAATTTCCAGTATCAGCTGCTGGAAATAAAAATTTCATTGATTTTCCACAAGGTGGCATATAAGAATCAGACTGGCTGTATTTTAATTAATAAATTCAGTTAATATACACTTTGTATATGTCAAATGCATATGTGTACTCAATGAAGGAGGAATACATTTACAAGCCAGTAAACTGTGGCTATTTCAGTAAATACAGTAAATCAAGGTAGTGTTCTAGCACTAGCTAAATGATAGAGTTGACTACTATGATATAATTTACATAATAATTAATCAAAATAACATCTAACATAAGCAACTCATAGTTACTTTTATCATGAAATGAGATTAAAACCTCTTCTGTGGAATTTTCCACTTTGGGAGAAATTATTCATTTATGCTTATATTTTATAACAGATAGATAAAGATCAGTATCTTTTTCTTTAATGTAAATATAGCATCTTTAAAGCAGGCAGTTACTTTTAGAAGACCTTCATACTGTCTTTCAATTTGTGATTTAGCAAGTTACAATTTATTTAACTCATTAAAATCATTCTAGTCACTGAACAAAATTTCTGTTCCTAATAACTTCCTACTCAAAACAAGAAATAATTCTAACCTAAGTAGCTACCTAAATGCAAACTAGTCATGATTTCTGTACATCTAACAATGTTTTGCTAATGGTTTATTTTCTCCAGTGCTGCATGCAGATCTCCACATTTTCTGAATTTCTTAGTACTGCAGTAAATCAAAGAAATAAAATCTGTTAACCTAACACAAAGAAGTTGCTGTTATAGTGTTTTTTTTCCATCTCATTTAGAAGTAGGGTGGACAAGAAATCTATGAAACTTTTCTTGCAACAGATTTTCAGCCAAAGAGATTTTTGGCATCCAAAAATCTGTGCACTGATCTGAACTGAGCAATCCCCTGCAACTTTAATGAGATTCACCTTGAGCTCTGGGCCCTGTCACCCTAAAAAAGTTAATTTAAATCTATAAAGCTGTTTGCAGTTTTCCAGGGATGCACAAAAACAGCTGTAAATTTGGTAGCGTTGGTCAACGAGGAACATCTCTTGCCAAGAACAGGTTTTTCCTTTTCCAAGTCCTGTAATTGAGGATCAAGCTTATCTTACAAAAAGAGCCTGTCCTGATACCTGGCAGTAATTCCCAGCTCTCAGAATGTCCTTTTAAGTCTGCGGACAAGCCAAAGTGGTTCAGCATCAAGCCCTTTTTTCTTTGACCAGTCTCTGCCTACTGATAAGTAAACCTCAGTGTCTGAAGGGAATGAGAGGGATTTAGAGC